>NW_027479060.1:0-256041 GCF_051014685.1 Ptiloglossa arizonensis
AAAAATTCTTATTGCACTTGAAAGTAGAAACTCGCCCGATTACAACGGTACGTGTATTTTTTCCCTAGGCCATTCTGGATAAGCGATTGGAGCAGCAGAAGTGCGGAAAATTTGTTGTCTTGTCAACCATTTCTTAGCTTCAAAGTCCCATATCTCGCGAACGGATTGACCTAATCCAAAAATTCCTATTGCAATTGAAAGTAGAAGCCCGCCCGATTACAACGGTATGCGTATTTTTTCCCTAGGCCATTCTGGTTAAGCGTTTGGAGCAGCAGAATTGCGAAAAATTTGTTCTCTTCTCAACCATTTCTTAGCTTCGAACTGCCATATCTCGCGAACGGATTGACCTAACCCAAAAATTTCTGTTGTGTCTGAAAGTAGAAACTCGCCCGAATACAACGGTATGTGTATTTTTTCCCTAGGCCATTCTGGTTAAGCGTTTGGAGCAGCAGAATTGCGAAAAATTTGTTCTCTTCTCAACCATTTCTTAGCTTCGAACTGCCATATCTCGCGAACGGATTTACCTATTCCAAAAATTCCTATTGCAATTGAAAGTAGAAGCTCGCCCCATTACAACGGTATGCGTATTTTTTTCCCTAGGCCATTCTGGTTAAGCGTTTGGAGCAGCAGAATTGCGAAAAATTTGTTCTCTTCTCAACCATTTCTTAGCTTCAAACTGTCATATCTCGCGAACGGATTGACCTAACCCAAAAATTCCTATTGCATTTGAAAGTAGAAACTCGCCCGATTACAACGGTACGTGTATTTTTCCCCTAGGCCATTCTGGTTAAGCGATTGTAGCAGCAGAAGTGCGAAAAATTTGTTGTCTTCTCAACCATTTCTTAGCTTCAAACTCCTATATGTCGCGAACGGATTGACCTAACCCAAAAATTCCGATTGCATCTGAAAGTAGAAACTCGCCCGAATACAACGGTACGTGTATTTTTTCCCTAGGCCATTCTGGTTAAGCGTTTGAAGCAGCAGAATTGCGAAAAATTTGATGTCTTCTCAACCATTTCTTAGCTTCAAACTCCTATATGTCGCGAACGGATTGACCTAACCCAAAAATTCCGATTGCATCTGAAAGTAGAAACTCGCCCGATTACAACGGTACGTGTATTTTTCCCCTAGGCCATTCTGGATAAGCGATTGGAGCAGCAGAAGTGCGGAAAATTTGTTGTCTTGTCAACCACTTCTTAGTTTCAAAGACCCATATCTCGCGAACGGATTCACCTAATCCAAAAATTCCTATTGCAATTGAAAGTAGAAGCTCGCCCGATTACAACGGTATGCGTATTTTTTCCCTAGGCCATTCTGGTTAAGCGTTTGGAGCAGCAGAATTGCGAAAAATTTGTTCTCTTCTCAACCATTTCTTAGCTTCAAACTGTCATATCTCGCGAACGGATTGACCTAACCCAAAAATTCCTATTGCATTTGAAAGTAGAAACTCGCCCGATTACAACGGTACGTGTATCTTTCCCCTAGGCCATTCTGGTTAAGCGATTGTAGCAGCAGAAGTGCGAAAAATTTGATTTCTTCTCAACCATTTCTTAGCTTCAAACTCCCATATGTCGCGAACGGATTGACCTAACCCAAAAATTCCGATTGCATCTGAAAGTAGAAACTCGCCCGATTACAACTGTATGTGTATTTTTTCCCTAGGCCATTCTGGTTAAGCGTTTGAAGCAGCAGAATTGCGAAAAATTTTTTGCCTTCTCAACCATTTCTTGGCTTCAAACTCCCATATCTCGCGAACGGATTGACCTAACCCAAAAATTCCTATTGAATCTGAAAGTAGAAACTCGCCCGATTACAACGGTATGTGTATTTTTTCCCTAGGCCATTCTGGTTAAGCGTCTGGAGCAGCAGAATTGCGAAAAATTTGTTCTCTTCTCAACCATTTCTTAGCTTCAAACTACCATATCTCGCGAACGGATTGACCTAACCCAAAAATTCCGATTGCATCTGAAAGTAGAAACTCGCCCGATTACAACGGTATGTGTATTTTTTCCCTAGGCCATTCTGGTTAAGCGTTTGGAGCAGCAGAATTGCGAAAAATTTTTTGCCTTCCCAAACATTTCTTAGCTTCAAAGTCCCATATCTCGCGAACGGATTCACCTAACCCAAAAATTCCTATTGCAACTGAAAGTAGAAACTCGCCCGATTACAACGGCATGTGTATTTTTTCCCTAGGCCATACTGGTTAAGCGTTTGAAGCAGCAGAATTGCGAAAATTCTTTGCCTTCTCAACCATTTCTTGTCTTCAAACTCCCATATCTCGCGAACGGATTGACCTAACCCAAAAATCCTATTGCATCTGAAAGTAGAAACTCGCCCGATTAAAACGGTATGTGTATTTTTTCCCTAGGCCATACTGGTTAAGCGTTTGGAGCAGCAGAATTGCGAAAAATTTGTTCTCTTCTCAACCATTTCTTAGCTTCAAACTCTCATATCTCGCGAACGGATTGAACTAACCCAAAAATTCCTATTGCATTAGAAAGTAGAAACTCGCCCGATTATAACGGTACGTATATTTTTCCCCTAGGCCATTCTGGATAAGCGTTTGGATCAGCAGAATTGCGAAATATTTGTTCTCTTCTCAACCATTTCTTAGCTTCAAACTCTCATATCTCGCGAACGGATTGAACTAAACCCAAAAATTCCTATTGCATTAGAAAGTAGAAACTCGCCCGATTATAACGGTACGTATATTTTTCCCCTAGGCCATTCTGGATAAGCGTTTGGAGCAGCAGAATTGCGAAAAATTTGTTCTCTTCTCAACCATTTCTTAGCTTCGAACTCTTATATCTCGCGAACGGATTGACCTAACCCAAAAATTCCTATTGCAACTGAAAGTAGAAACACGCCCGATTACAACGGTATATGTATTTTTTCCCTAGGCCATTCTGGTTAAGCGTTTGAAGCAGCAGAATTGCGAAAAATTTTTTGCCTTCCCAAACATTTCTTGGCTTCAAAGTCCATATCTCGCGAACGGATTGACCTAACCCAAAAATTCCTATTGCATTTGAAAGTAGAAACTCGCCCGATTACAACGGTACGTGTATTTTTCCCCTAGGCCATTCTGGTTAAGCGATTGTAGCAGCAGAAGTGCGAAAAATTGATTTCTTCTCAACCATTTCTTAGATTCAAACTCCCATATGTCGCGAACGGATTGACCTAACCCAAAAATTCCGATTGCATCTGAAAGTAGAAACTCGCCCGTTTACAACGGTATGTGTATTTTTTCCCTAGGCCATTCTGGTTAAGCGTTTGAAGCAGCAGAATTGCGAAAAATTTTTTGCCTTCTCAACCATTTCTTGGCTTCAAACTCCCATATCTCGCGAACGGATTGACCTAACCCAAAAATTCCTATTGAATCTGAAAGTAGAAACTCGCCCGATTACAACGGTATGTGTATTTTTTCCCTAGGCCATTCTGGTTAAGCGTCTGGAGCAGCAGAATTGCGAAAAATTTGATCTCTTCTCAACCATTTCTTAGCTTCGAACTGCCATATCTCGCGAACGGATTGACCTAACTCAAAAATTCTTATTGCATTTGAAAGTAGAAACTCGCCCGATTACAACGGTACGTGTATTTTTTCCCTAGGCCATTCTGGATAAGCGATTGGAGCAGCAGAAGTGCGGAAAATTTGTTGTCTTGTCAACCATTTCTTAGCTTCAAAGTCCCATATCTCTCGAACGGATTGACCTAATCCAAAAATTCCTATTGCAATTGAAAGTAGAAGCCCGCCCGATTACAACGGTATGCGTATTTTTTCCCTAGGCCACTCTGGTTAAGCGTTTGGAGCAGCAGAATTGCGAAAAATTTGTTCTCTTCTCAACCATTTCTTAGCTTCAAACTCTCATATCTCGCGAACGGATTGACCTAATCCAAAAATTCCTATTGCATCTGAAAGTAGATACTCGCCCGATTACAACGGTATGTGTATTTTTTCCCTATGCCATTCTGGTTAAGCGTTTGGAGCAGCAGAATTGCGAAAAATTTGTTCTCTTCTCAACCATTTCTTAGCTTCGAACTGCCATATCTCGCGAACGGATTGACCTAACTCAAAAATTCTTATTGCATTTGAAAGTAGAAACTCGCCCGATTACAACGGTACGTGTATTTTTTCCCTGGGCCATTCTGGATAAGCGATTGGAGCAGCAGAAGTGCGGAAAATTTGTTGTCTTGTCAACCATTTCTTAGCTTCAAAGTCCCATATCTCGCGAACGGATGACCTAATCCAAAAATTCCTATTGCAATTGAAAGTAGAAGCCCGCCCGATTACAACGGTATGCGTATTTTTTCCCTAGGCCATTCTGGTTAAGCGTTTGGAGCAGCAGAATTGCGAAAAATTTGTTCTCTTCTCAACCATTTCTTAGCTTCAAACTCTCATATCTCGCGAACGGATTGACCTAACTCAAAAATTCTTATTGCATTGAAAGTAGAAACTCGCCCGATTACAACGGTACGTGTATTTTTTCCCTAGGCCATTCTGGATAAGCGATTGGAGCAGCAGAAGTGCGGAAAATTTGTTGTCTTGTGAACCATTTCTTAGCTTCAAAGTCCCATATCTCGCGAACGGATTGACCTAATCCAAAAATTCCTATTGCAATTGAAAGTAGAAGCCCGCCCGATTACAACGGTATGCGTATTTTTTCCCTAGGCCATTCTGGTTAAGCGTTTGGAGCAGCAGAATTGCGAAAAATTTGTTCTCTTCTCAACCATTTCTTAGCTTCGAACTCTCATATCTCGCGAACGGATTGAACTAACCCAAAAATTCCTATTACATTAGAAAGTAGAAACTCGCCCGATTACAACGGTACGTATATTTTTCCCCTAGGCCATTCTGATAAGCGTTTGGAGCAGCAGAAATGCGAAAAATTTCTTCTCTTCTCAACCATTTCTTAGCTTCAAACTCTCATATCTCGCGAACGGATTGACCTAATCCAAAAATTCCTATTGCATCTGAAAGTAGATACTCGCCCGATTACAACGGTATGTGTATTTTTTCCCTAGGCCATTCTGGTTAAGCGTTTGGAGCAGCAGAATTGCGAAAAATTTGTTCTCTTCTCAACCATTTCTTAGCTTCGAACTGCCATATCTCGCGAACGGATTGACCTAACCCAAAAATTCTTATTGCACTTGAAAGTAGAAACTCGCCCGATTACAACGGTTCGTGTATTTTTTCCCTAGGCTATTCTGGATAAGCGATTGGAGCAGCAGAAGTGCGGAAAATTTGTTGTCTTGTCAACCATTTCTTAGCTTCAAAGTCCCATATCTCGCGAACGGATTGACCTAATCCAAAAATTCCTATTGCAATTGAAAGTAGAAGCCCGCCCGATTACAACGGTATGCGTATTTTTTCCCTAGGCCATTCTGGTTAAGCGTTTGGAGCAGCAGAATTGCGAAAAATTTGTTCTCTTCTCAACCATTTCTTAGCTTCGAACTGCCATATCTCGCGAACGGATTGACCTAACTCAAAAATTCTTATTGCATTTGAAAGTAGAAACTCGCCCGATTACAACGGTACGTGTATTTTTTCCCTGGGCCATTCTGGATAAGCGATTGGAGCAGCAGAAGTGCGGAAAATTTGTTGTCTTGTCAACCATTTCTTAGCTTCAAAGTCCCATATCTCGCGAACGGATTGACCTAATCCAAAAATTCCTATTGCAATTGAAAGTAGAAGCCCGCCCGATTACAACGGTATGCGTATTTTTTCCCTAGGCCATTCTGGTTAAGCGTTTGGAGCAGCAGAATTGCGAAAAATTTGTTCTCTTCTCAACCATTTCTTAGCTTCAAACTCTCATATCTCGCGAACGGATTGACCTAACTCAAAATTCTTATTGCATTTGAAAGTAGAAACTCGCCCGATTACAACGGTACGTGTATTTTTTCCCTAGGCCATTCTGGATAAGCGATTGGAGCAGCAGAAGTGCGGAAAATTTGTTGTCTTGTCAACCATTTCTTAGCTTCAAAGTCCCATATCTCGCGAACGGATTGACCTAATCCAAAAATTCCTATTGCAATTGAAAGTAGAAGCCCGCCCGATTACAACGGTATGCGTATTTTTTCCCTAGGCCATTCTGGTTAAGCGTTTGGAGCAGCAGAATTGCGAAAAATTTGTTCTCTTCTCAACCATTTCTTAGCTTCGAACTCTCATATCTCGCGAACGGATTGAACTAACCCAAAAATTCTATTACATTAGAAAGTAGAAACTCGCCCGATTACAACGGTACGTATATTTTTCCCCTAGGCCATTCTGGATAAGCGTTTGGAGCAGCAGAAATGCGAAAAATTTCTTCTCTTCTCAACCATTTCTTAGCTTCAAACTCTCATATCTCGCGAACGGATTGACCTAATCCAAAAATTCCTATGGCATCTGAAAGTAGATACTCGCCCGATTACAACGGTATGTGTATTTTTTCCCTAGGCCATTCTGGTTAAGCGTTTGGAGCAGCAGAATTGCGAAAAATTTGTTCTCTTCTCAACCATTTCTTAGCTTCGAACTGCCATATCTCGCGAACGGATTGACCTAACTCAAAAATTCTTATTGCATTTGAAAGTAGAAACTCGCCCGATTACAACGGTACGTGTATTTTTTCCCTAGGCCATTCTGGATAAGCGATTGGAGCAGCAGAAGTGCGGAAAATTTGTTGTCTTGTCAACCATTTCTTAGCTTCAAAGTCCCATATCTCGCGAACGGATTGACCTAACTCAAAAATTCTTATTGCATTTGAAAGTAGAAACTCGCCCGATTACAACGGTACGTGTATTTTTTCCCTGGGCCATTCTGGATAAGCGATTGGAGCAGCAGAAGTGCGGAAAATTTGTTGTCTTGTCAACCATTTCTTAGCTTCAAAGTCCCATATCTCGCGAACGGATGACCTAATCCAAAAATTCCTATTGCAATTGAAAGTAGAAGCCCGCCCGATTACAACGGTATGCGTATTTTTTCCCTAGGCCATTCTGGTTAAGCGTTTGGAGCAGCAGAATTGCGAAAAATTTGTTCTCTTCTCAACCATTTCTTAGCTTCAAACTCTCATATCTCGCGAACGGATTGACCTAACTCAAAAATTCTTATTGCATTTGAAAGTAGAAACTCGCCCGATTACAACGGTACGTGTATTTTTTCCCTAGGCCATTCTGGATAAGCGATTGGAGCAGCAGAAGTGCGGAAAATTTGTTGTCTTGTCAACCATTTCTTAGCTTCAAAGTCCCATATCTCGCGAACGGATTGACCTAATCCAAAAATTCCTATTGCAATTGAAAGTAGAAGCCCGCCCGATTACAACGGTATGCGTATTTTTTCCCTAGGCCATTCTGGTTAAGCGTTTGGAGCAGCAGAATTGCGAAAAATTTGTTCTCTTCTCAACCATTTCTTAGCTTCGAACTCTCATATCTCGCGAACGGATTGAACTAACCCAAAAATTCCTATTACATTAGAAAGTAGAAACTCGCCCGATTACAACGGTACGTATATTTTTCCCCTAGGCCATTCTGGATAAGCGTTTGGAGCAGCAGAAATGCGAAAAATTTCTTCTCTTCTCAACCATTTCTTAGCTTCAAACTCTCATATCTCGCGAACGGATTGACCTAATCCAAAAATTCCTATTGCATCTGAAAGTAGATACTCGCCCGATTACAACGGTATGTGTATTTTTTCCCTAGGCCATTCTGGTTAAGCGTTTGGAGCAGCAGAATTGCGAAAAATTTGTTCTCTTCTCAACCATTTCTTAGCTTCGAACTGCCATATCTCGCGAACGGATTGACCTAACCCAAAAATTCTTATTGCACTTGAAAGTAGAAACTCGCCCGATTACAACGGTACGTGTATTTTTTCCCTAGGCCATTCTGGATAAGCGATTGGAGCAGCAGAAGTGCGGAAAATTTGTTGTCTTGTCAACCATTTCTTAGCTTCAAAGTCCCATATCTCGCGAACGGTTTGACCTAATCCAAAAATTCCTATTGCAATTGAAAGTAGAAGCCCGCCCGATTACAACGGTATGCGTATTTTTTCCCTAGGCCATTCTGGTTAAGCGTTTGGAGCAGCAGAATTGCGAAAAATTTGTTCTCTTCTCAACCATTTCTTAGCTTCGAACTGCCATATCTCGCGAACGGATTGACCTAACTCAAAAATTCTTATTGCATTTGAAAGTAGAAACTCGCCCGATTACAACGGTACGTGTATTTTTTCCCTGGGCCATTCTGGATAAGCGATTGGAGCAGCAGAAGTGCGGAAAATTTGTTGTCTTGTCAACCATTTCTTAGCTTCAAAGTCCCATATCTCGCGAACGGATTGACCTAATCCAAAAATTCCTATTGCAATTGAAAGTAGAAGCCCGCCCGATTACAACGGTATGCGTATTTTTTCCCTAGGCCATTCTGGTTAAGCGTTTGGAGCAGCAGAATTGCGAAAAATTTGTTCTCTTCTCAACCATTTCTTAGCTTCAAACTCTCATATCTCGCGAACGGATTGACCTAACTCAAAAATTCTTATTGCATTTGAAAGTAGAAACTCGCCCGATTACAACGGTACGTGTATTTTTTCCCTAGGCCATTCTGGATAAGCGATTGGAGCAGCAGAAGTGCGGAAAATTTGTTGTCTTGTCAACCATTTCTTAGCTTCAAAGTCCCATATCTCGCGAACGGATTGACCTAATCCAAAAATTCCTATTGCAATTGAAAGTAGAAGCCCGCCCGATTACAACGGTATGCGTATTTTTTCCCTAGGCCATTCTGGTTAAGCGTTTGGAGCAGCAGAATTGCGAAAAATTTGTTCTCTTCTCAACCATTTCTTAGCTTCGAACTCTCATATCTCGCGAACGGATTGAACTAACCCAAAAATTCCTATTACATTAGAAAGTAGAAACTCGCCCGATTACAACGGTACGTATATTTTTCCCCTAGGCCATTCTGGATAAGCGTTTGGAGCAGCAGAAATGCGAAAAATTTCTTCTCTTCTCAACCATTTCTTAGCTTCAAACTCTCATATCTCGCGAACGGATTGACCTAATCCAAAAATTCCTATTGCATCTGAAAGTAGATACTCGCCCGATTACAACGGTATGTGTATTTTTTCCCTAGGCCATTCTGGTTAAGCGTTTGGAGCAGCAGAATTGCGAAAAATTTGTTCTCTTCTCAACCATTTCTTAGCTTCGAACTGCCATATCTCGCGAACGGATTGACCTAACCCAAAAATTCTTATTGCACTTGAAAGTAGAAACTCGCCCGATTACAACGGTACGTGTATTTTTTCCCTAGGCCATTCTGGATAAGCGATTGGAGCAGCAGAAGTGCGGAAAATTTGTTGTCTTGTCAACCATTTCTTAGCTTCAAAGTCCCATATCTCGCGAACGGATTGACCTAATCCAAAAATTCCTATTGCAATTGAAAGTAGAAGCCCGCCCGATTACAACGGTATGCGTATTTTTTCCCTAGGCCATTCTGGTTAAGCGTTTGGAGCAGCAGAATTGCGAAAAATTTGTTCTCTTCTCAACCATTTCTTAGCTTCGAACTGCCATATCTCGCGAACGGATTGACCTAACCCAAAAATTTCTGTTGTGTCTGAAAGTAGAAACTCGCCCGAATACAACGGTATGTGTATTTTTTCCCTAGGCCATTCTGGTTAAGCGTTTGGAGCAGCAGAATTGCGAAAAATTTGTTCTCTTCTCAACCATTTCTTAGCTTCGAACTGCCATATCTCGCGAACGGATTTACCTATTCCAAAAATTCCTATTGCAATTGAAAGTAGAAGCTCGCCCCATTACAACGGTATGCGTATTTTTTCCCTAGGCCATTCTGGTTAAGCGTTTGGAGCAGCAGAATTGCGAAAAATTTGTTCTCTTCTCAACCATTTCTTAGCTTCAAACTGTCATATCTCGCGAACGGATTGACCTAACCCAAAAATTCCTATTGCATTTGAAAGTAGAAACTCGCCCGATTACAACGGTACGTGTATTTTTCCCCTAGGCCATTCTGGTTAAGCGATTGTAGCAGCAGAAGTGCGAAAAATTTGATGTCTTCTCAACCATTTCTTAGCTTCAAACTCCTATATGTCGCGAACGGATTGACCTAACCCAAAAATTCCGATTGCATCTGAAAGTAGAAACTCGCCCGATTACAACGGTACGTGTATTTTTTCCCTAGGCCATTCTGGTTAAGCGTTTGAAGCAGCAGAATTGCGAAAAATTTTTTGCCTTCTCAACCATTTCTTGGCTTCAAACTCCCATATCTCGCGAACGGATTGACCTAACCCAAAAATTCCTATTGCATTTGAAAGTAGAAACTCGCCCGATTACAACGGTACGTGTATTTTTCCCCTAGGCCATTCTGGTTATGCGATTGTAGCAGCAGAAGAGCGAAAAATTTGATGTCTTCTCAACCATTTCTTAGCTTCAAACTCCTATATGTCGCGAACGGATTGACCTAACCCAAAAATTCCGATTGCATCTGAAAGTAGAAACTCGCCCGATTACAACGGTACGTGTATTTTTCCCCTAGGCCATTCTGGATAAGCGATTGGAGCAGCAGAAGTGCGGAAAATTTGTTGTCTTGTCAACCACTTCTTAGTTTCAAAGACCCATATCTCGCGAACGGATTCACCTAATCCAAAAATTCCTATTGCAATTGAAAGTAGAAGCTCGCCCGATTACAACGGTATGCGTATTTTTTCCCTAGGCCATTCTGGTTAAGCGTTTGGAGCAGCAGAATTGCGAAAAATTTGTTCTCTTCTCAACCATTTCTTAGCTTCAAACTGTCATATCTCGCGAACGGATTGACCTAACCCAAAAATTCCTATTGCATTTGAAAGTAGAAACTCGCCCGATTACAACGGTACGTGTATCTTTCCCCTAGGCCATTCTGGTTAAGCGATTGTAGCAGCAGAAGTGCGAAAAATTTGATTTCTTCTAAACCATTTCTTAGCTTCAAACTCCCATATGTCGCGAACGGATTGACCTAACCCAAAAATTCCGATTGCATCTGAAAGTAGAAACTCGCCCGATTACAACTGTATGTGTATTTTTTCCCTAGGCCATTCTGGTTAAGCGTTTGAAGCAGCAGAATTGCGAAAAATTTTTTGCCTTCTCAACCATTTCTTGGCTTCAAACTCCCATATCTCGCGAACGGATTGACCTAACCCAAAAATTCCTATTGAATCTGAAAGTAGAAACTCGCCCGATTACAACGGTATGTGTATTTTTTCCCTAGGCCATTCTGGTTAAGCGTCTGGAGCAGCAGAATTGCGAAAAATTTGTTCTCTTCTCAACCATTTCTTAGCTTCAAACTACCATATCTCGCGAACGGATTGACCTAACCCAAAAATTCCGATTGCATCTGAAAGTAGAAACTCGCCCGATTACAACGGTATGTGTATTTTTTCCCTAGGCCATTCTGGTTAAGCGTTTGGAGCAGCAGAATTGCGAAAAATTTTTTGCCTTCCCAAACATTTCTTAGCTTCAAAGTCCCATATCTCGCGAACGGATTCACCTAACCCAAAAATTCCTATTGCAACTGAAAGTAGAAACTCGCCCGATTACAACGGCATGTGTATTTTTTCCCTAGGCCATACTGGTTAAGCGTTTGAAGCAGCAGAATTGCGAAAAATTTTTTGCCTTCTCTACCATTTCTTGGCTTCAAACTCCCATATCTCGCGAACGGATTGACCTAACCCAAAAATTCCTATTGCATCTGAAAGTAGAAACTCGCACGATTACAACGGTATGTGTATTTTTTCCCTAGGCCATTCTGGTTAAGCGTTTGGAGCAGCAGAATTGCGAAAAATTTTTTGCCTTCTCAACCATTTCTTGTCTTCAAACTCCCATATCTCGCGAACGGATTGACCTAACCCAAAAATTCCTATTGCATCTGAAAGTAGAAACTCGCCCGATTAAAACGGTATGCGTATTTTTTCCCTAGGCCATTCTGGTTAAGCGTTTGGAGCAGCAGAATTGCGAAAAATTTGTTCTCTTCTCAACCATTTCTTAGCTTCAAAGTCCCATATCTCGCGAACGGATTGACCTAACCCAAAAATTCCTATTGCATTTGAAAGTAGAAACTCGCCCGATTACAACGGTACGTGTATTTTTCCCCTAGGCCATTCTGGTTAAGCGTTTGGAGCAGCAGAATTGCGAAAAATTTGTTCTCTTCTCAACCATTTCTTAGCTTCAAACTCTTATATCTCGCGAACGGATTGACCTAACCCAAAAATTCCTATTGCAACTGAAAGTAGAAACACGCCCGATTACAACGGTATATGTATTTTTTCCCTAGGCCATTCTGGTTAAGCGTTTGAAGCAGCAGAATTGCGAAAAATTTTTTGCCTTCTCAACCATTTCTTGGCTTCAAACTCCCATATCTCGCGAACGGATTGACCTAACCCAAAAATTCCTATTGAATCTGAAAGTAGAAACTCGCCCGATTACAACGGTATGTGTATTTTTTCCCTAGGCCATTCTGGTTAAGCGTCTGGAGCAGCAGAATTGCGAAAAATTTGATCTCTTCTCAACCATTTCTTAGCTTCGAACTGCCATATCTCGCGAACGGATTGACCTAACTCAAAAATTCTTATTGCATTTGAAAGTAGAAACTCGCCCGATTACAACGGTACGTGTATTTTTTCCCTAGGCCATTCTGGATAAGCGATTGGAGCAGCAGAAGTGCGGAAAATTTGTTGTCTTGTCAACCATTTCTTAGCTTCAAAGTCCCATATCTCGCGAACGGATTGACCTAATCCAAAAATTCCTATTGCAATTGAAAGTAGAAGCCCGCCCGATTACAACGGTATGCGTATTTTTTCCCTAGGCCACTCTGGTTAAGCGTTTGGAGCAGCAGAATTGCGAAAAATTTGTTCTCTTCTCAACCATTTCTTAGCTTCAAACTCTCATATCTCGCGAACGGATTGACCTAATCCAAAAATTCCTATTGCATCTGAGAGTAGATACTCGCCCGATTACAACGGTATGTGTATTTTTTCCCTATGCCATTCTGGTTAAGCGTTTGGAGCAGCAGAATTGCGAAAAATTTGTTCTCTTCTCAACCATTTCTTAGCTTCGAACTGCCATATCTCGCGAACGGATTGACCTAACTCAAAAATTCTTATTGCATTTGAAAGTAGAAACTCGCCCGATTACAACGGTACGTGTATTTTTTCCCTAGGCCATTCTGGATAAGCGATTGGAGCAGCAGAAGTGCGGAAAATTTGTTGTCTTGTCAACCATTTCTTAGCTTCAAAGTCCCATATCTCGCGAACGGATTGACCTAATCCAAAAATTCCTATTGCAATTGAAAGTAGAAGCCCGCCCGATTACAACGGTATGCGTATTTTTTCCCTAGGCCATTCTGGTTAAGCGTTTGGAGCAGCAGAATTGCGAAAAATTTGTTCTCTTCTCAACCATTTCTTAGCTTCAAACTCTCATATCTCGCGAACGGATTGACCTAATCCAAAAATTCCTATTGCGTCTGAAAGTAGATACTCGCCCGATTACAACGGTATGTGTATTTTTTCCCTATGCCATTCTGGTTAAGCGTTTGGAGCAGCAGAATTGCGAAAAATTTGTTCTCTTCTCAACCATTTCTTAGCTTCGAACTGCCATATCTCGCGAACGGATTGACCTAACTCAAAAATTCTTATTGCATTTGAAAGTAGAAACTCGCCCGATTACAACGGTACGTGTATTTTTTCCCTAGGCCATTCTGGATAAGCGATTGGAGCAGCAGAAGTGCGGAAAATTTGTTGTCTTGTCAACCATTTCTTAGCTTCAAAGTCCCATATCTCGCGAACGGATTGACCTAATCCAAAAATTCCTATTGCAATTGAAAGTAGAAGCCCGCCCGATTACAACGGTATGCGTATTTTTTCCCTAGGCCATTCTGGTTAAGCGTTTGGAGCAGCAGAATTGCGAAAAATTTGTTCTCTTCTCAACCATTTCTTAGCTTCAAACTCTCATATCTCGCGAACGGATTGAACTAACCCAAAAATTCCTATTGCATTAGAAAGTAGAAACTCGCCCGATTATAACGGTACGTATATTTTTCCCCTAGGCCATTCTGGATAAGCGTTTGGATCAGCAGAATTGCGAAATATTTGTTCTCTTCTCAACCATTTCTTAGCTTCAAACTCTCATATCTCGCGAACGGATTGAACTAATCCAAAAATTCCTATTGCATTAGAAAGTAGAAACTCGCCCGATTATAACGGTACGTATATTTTTCCCCTAGGCCATTCTGGATAAGCGTTTGGAGCAGCAGAATTGCGAAAAATTTGTTCTCTTCTCAACCATTTCTTAGCTTCAAACTCTTATATCTCGCGAACGGATTGACCTAACCCAAAAATTCCTATTGCAACTGAAAGTAGAAACACGCCCGATTACAACGGTATATGTATTTTTTCCCTAGGCCATTCTGGTTAAGCGTTTGAAGCAGCAGAATTGCGAAAAATTTTTTGCCTTCCCAAACATTTCTTGGCTTCAAAGTCCCATATCTCGCGAACGGATTGACCTAACCCAAAAATTCCTATTGCATTTGAAAGTAGAAACTCGCCCGATTACAACGGTACGTGTATTTTTCCCCTAGGCCATTCTGGTTAAGCGATTGTAGCAGCAGAAGTGCGAAAAATTTGATTTCTTCTCAACCATTTCTTAGCTTCAAAGTCCCATATCTCGCGAACGGATTGACCTAACCCAAAAATTCCTATTGCATTTGAAAGTAGAAACTCGCCCGATTACAACGGTACGTGTATTTTTCCCCTAGGCCATTCTGGTTAAGCGATTGTAGCAGCAGAAGTGCGAAAAATTTGATTTCTTCTCAACCATTTCTTAGCTTCAAACTACCATATTTCGCGAACGGATTGACCTAACCCAAAAATTCATGTTGCATCTGAAAGTAGAATCTCGCCCGATTACAACTGTATGTGTATTTTTTCCCTAGGCCATTCTGGTTAAGCGTTTGAAGCAGCAGAATTGCGAAAAATTTTTTGCCTTCCCAAACATTTCTTAGCTTCAAAGTCCCATATCTCGCGAACGGATTGACCTAACACAAAAATTCCTATTGCAATTGAAAGTAGAAGCCCGCCCGATTACAACGGTATGCGTATTTTTTCCCTAGGCCATTCTGGTTAAGCGTTTGGAGCAGCAGAATTGCGAAAAATTTGTTCTCTTCTCAACCATTTCTTAGCTTCAAACTCTCATATCTCGCGAACGGATTGACCTAATCCAAAAATTCCTATTGCGTCTGAAAGTAGATACTCGCCCGATTACAACGGTATGTGTATTTTTTCCCTATGCCATTCTGGTTAAGCGTTTGGAGCAGCAGAATTGCGAAAAATTTGTTCTCTTCTCAACCATTTCTTAGCTTCGAACTGCCATATCTCGCGAACGGATTGACCTAACTCAAAAATTCTTATTGCATTTGAAAGTAGAAACTCGCCCGATTACAACGGTACGTGTATTTTTTCCCTAGGCCATTCTGGATAAGCGATTGGAGCAGCAGAAGTGCGGAAAATTTGTTGTCTTGTCAACCATTTCTTAGCTTCAAAGTCCCATATCTCGCGAACGGATTGACCTAATCCAAAAATTCCTATTGCAATTGAAAGTAGAAGCCCGCCCGATTACAACGGTATGCGTATTTTTTCCCTAGGCCATTCTGGTTAAGCGTTTGGAGCAGCAGAATTGCGAAAAATTTGTTCTCTTCTCAACCATTTCTTAGCTTCAAACTCTCATATCTCGCGAACGGATTGAACTAACCCAAAAATTCCTATTGCATTAGAAAGTAGAAACTCGCCCGATTATAACGGTACGTATATTTTTCCCCTAGGCCATTCTGGATAAGCGTTTGGATCAGCAGAATTGCGAAATATTTGTTCTCTTCTCAACCATTTCTTAGCTTCAAACTCTCATATCTCGCGAACGGATTGAACTAATCCAAAAATTCCTATTGCATTAGAAAGTAGAAACTCGCCCGATTATAACGGTACGTATATTTTTCCCCTAGGCCATTCTGGATAAGCGTTTGGAGCAGCAGAATTGCGAAAAATTTGTTCTCTTCTCAACCATTTCTTAGCTTCAAACTCTTATATCTCGCGAACGGATTGACCTAACCCAAAAATTCCTATTGCAACTGAAAGTAGAAACACGCCCGATTACAACGGTATATGTATTTTTTCCCTAGGCCATTCTGGTTAAGCGTTTGAAGCAGCAGAATTGCGAAAAATTTTTTGCCTTCCCAAACATTTCTTGGCTTCAAAGTCCCATATCTCGCGAACGGATTGACCTAACCCAAAAATTCCTATTGCATTTGAAAGTAGAAACTCGCCCGATTACAACGGTACGTGTATTTTTCCCCTAGGCCATTCTGGTTAAGCGATTGTAGCAGCAGAAGTGCGAAAAATTTGATTTCTTCTCAACCATTTCTTAGCTTCAAAGTCCCATATCTCGCGAACGGATTGACCTAACCCAAAAATTCCTATTGCATTTGAAAGTAGAAACTCGCCCGATTACAACGGTACGTGTATTTTTCCCCTAGGCCATTCTGGTTAAGCGATTGTAGCAGCAGAAGTGCGAAAAATTTGATTTCTTCTCAACCATTTCTTAGCTTCAAACTACCATATTTCGCGAACGGATTGACCTAACCCAAAAATTCATGTTGCATCTGAAAGTAGAATCTCGCCCGATTACAACTGTATGTGTATTTTTTCCCTAGGCCATTCTGGTTAAGCGTTTGAAGCAGCAGAATTGCGAAAAATTTTTTGCCTTCCCAAACATTTCTTAGCTTCAAAGTCCCATATCTCGCGAACGGATTGACCTAACACAAAAATTCCTATTGCAATTGAAAGTAGAAGCTCGCCCGATTACAACGGTATGCGTATTTTTACCCTAGGCCATTCTGGTTAAGCGTTTGGAGCAGCAGAATTGCGAAAAATTTGTTCTCTTCTCAACCATTTCTTAGCTTCAAACTCTCATATCTCGCGAACGGATTGACCTAATCCAAAAATTCCTATTGCATCTGAAAGTAGATACTCGCCCGATTACAACGGTATGTGTATTTTTTCCCTATGCCATTCTGGTTAAGCGTTTGGAGCAGCAGAATTGCGAAAAATTTGTTCGCTTCTCAACCATTTCTTAGCTTCGAACTGCCATATCTCGCGAACGGATTGACCTAACTCAAAAATTCTTATTGCATTTGAAAGTAGAAACTCGCCCGATTACAACGGTACGTGTATTTTTTCCCTAGGCCATTCTGGATAAGCGATTGGAGCAGCAGAAGTGCGGAAAATTTGTTGTCTTGTCAACCATTTCTTAGCTTCAAAGTCCCATATCTCGCGAACGGATTGACCTAATCCAAAAATTCCTATTGCAATTGAAAGTAGAAGCCCGCCCGATTACATCGGTATGCGTATTTTTTCCCTAGGCCATTCTGGTTAAGCGTTTGGAGCAGCAGAATTGCGAAAAATTTGTTCTCTTCTCAACCATTTCTTAGCTTCGAACTGCCATATCTCGCGAACGGATTGACCTAACCCAAAAATTTCTGTTATGTCTGAAAGTAGAAGCTCGCCCGAATACAACGGTATGTGTATTTTTTCCCTAGGCCATTCTGGTTAAGCGTTTGGAGCAGCAGAATTGCGAAAAATTTGTTCTCTTCTCAACCATTTCTTAGCTTCGAACTGCCATATCTCGCGAACGGATTGACCTAATCCAAAAATTCCTATTGCAATTGAAAGTAGAAGCTCGCCCGATAACAACGGTATGCGTATTTTTTCCCTAAGCCATTCTGGTTAAGCGTTTGGAGCAGCAGAATTGCGAAAAATTTTTTGCCTTCCCAAACATTTCTTAGCTTCAAAGTCCCATATCTAGCGAACGGATTGACCTAACCCAAAAATTCCTATTGCAATTGAAAGTAGAAGCTCGCCCGATTACAACGGTATGCGTATTTTTACCCTAGGCCATTCTGGTTAAGCGATTGTAGCAGCAGAAGTGCGAAAAATTTGATTTCTTCTCAACCATTTCTTAGCTTCAAACTACCATATTTCGCGAACGGATTGACCTAACCCAAAAATTCATGTTGCATCTGAAAGTAGAATCTCGCCCGATTACAACTGTATGTGTATTTTTTCCCTAGGCCATTCTGGTTAAGCGTTTGAAGCAGCAGAATTGCGAAAAATTTTTTGCCTTCCCAAACATTTCTTAGCTTCAAAGTCCCATATCTCGCGAACGGATTGACCTAACACAAAAATTCCTATTGCAATTGAAAGTAGAAGCTCGCCCGATTACAACGGTATGCGTATTTTTACCCTAGGCCATTCTGGTTAAGCGTTTGGAGCAGCAGAATTGCGAAAAATTTGTTCTCTTCTCAACCATTTCTTAGCTTCAAACTCTCATATCTCGCGAACGGATTGACCTAATCCAAAAATTCCTATTGCATCTGAAAGTAGATACTCGCCCGATTACAACGGTATGTGTATTTTTTCCCTATGCCATTCTGGTTAAGCGTTTGGAGCAGCAGAATTGCGAAAAATTTGTTCGCTTCTCAACCATTTCTTAGCTTCGAACTGCCATATCTCGCGAACGGATTGACCTAACTCAAAAATTCTTATTGCATTTGAAAGTAGAAACTCGCCCGATTACAACGGTACGTGTATTTTTTCCCTAGGCCATTCTGGATAAGCGATTGGAGCAGCAGAAGTGCGGAAAATTTGTTGTCTTGTCAACCATTTCTTAGCTTCAAAGTCCCATATCTCGCGAACGGATTGACCTAATCCAAAAATTCCTATTGCAATTGAAAGTAGAAGCCCGCCCGATTACATCGGTATGCGTATTTTTTCCCTAGGCCATTCTGGTTAAGCGTTTGGAGCAGCAGAATTGCGAAAAATTTGTTCTCTTCTCAACCATTTCTTAGCTTCGAACTGCCATATCTCGCGAACGGATTGACCTAACCCAAAAATTTCTGTTATGTCTGAAAGTAGAAGCTCGCCCGAATACAACGGTATGTGTATTTTTTCCCTAGGCCATTCTGGTTAAGCGTTTGGAGCAGCAGAATTGCGAAAAATTTGTTCTCTTCTCAACCATTTCTTAGCTTCGAACTGCCATATCTCGCGAACGGATTGACCTAATCCAAAAATTCCTATTGCAATTGAAAGTAGAAGCTCGCCCGATAACAACGGTATGCGTATTTTTTCCCTAAGCCATTCTGGTTAAGCGTTTGGAGCAGCAGAATTGCGAAAAATTTTTTGCCTTCCCAAACATTTCTTAGCTTCAAAGTCCCATATCTAGCGAACGGATTGACCTAACCCAAAAATTCCTATTGCAATTGAAAGTAGAAGCTCGCCCGATTACAACGGTATGCGTATTTTTTCCCTAGGCCATTCTGGTTAAGCGTTTGGAGCAGCAGAATTGCGAAAAATTTGTTCTCTTCTCAACCATTTCTTAGCTTCAAACTCTCATATCTCGCGAACGGATTGAACTAACCCAAAAATTCCTATTGCATTAGAAAGTAGAAACTCGCCCGATTACAACGGTACGTATATTTTTCCCCTAGGCCATTCTGGATAAGCGTTTGGAGCAGCAGAAATGAGAAAAATTTGTTCTCTTCTCAACCATTTCTTAGCTTCAAACTCTCATATCTCGCGAACGGATTGACCTAATCCAAAAATTCCTATTGCATCTGAAAGTAGATACTCGCCCGATTACAACGGTATGTGTATTTTTTCCCTAGGCCATTCTGGTTAAGCGTTTGGAGCAGCAGAATTGCGAAAAATTTGTTCTCTTCTCAACCATTTCTTAGCTTCGAACTGCCATATCTCGGGAACGGATTGACCTAACCCAGAAATTTCTGTTGTGTCTGAAAGTAGAAACTCGCCCGAATACAACGGTATGTGTATTTTTTCCCTAGGCCATTCTGGTTAAGCGTTTGGAGCAACAGAATTGCGAAGAATTTGTTCTCTTCTCAACCATTTCTTAGCTTCGAACTGCCATATCTCGCGAACGGATTGACCTAATCCAAAAATTCCTATTGCAATTGAAAGTAGAAGCTCGCCCGATTACAACGGTATGCGTATTTTTTCCCTAGGCCATTTTGGTTAAGCGTTTGGAGCAGCAGAATTGCGAAAAATTTGTTCTCTTCTCAACCATTTCTTAGCTTCAAACTGTCATATCTAGCGAACGGATTGACCTAACCCAAAAATTCCTATTGCATTTGAAAGTAGAAACTCGCCCGATTACAACGGTACGTGTATTTTTCCCCTAGGCCATTCTGGTTATGCGATTGTAGCAGCAGAAGTGCGAAAAATTTGATGTCTTCTCAACCATTTCTTAGCTTCAAACTCCTATATGTCGCGAACGGATTGACCTAACCCAAAAATTCCGATTGCATCTGAAAGTAGAAACTCGCCCGATTACAACGGTACGTGTATTTTTCCCCTAGGCCATTCTGGATAAGCGATTGGAGCAGCAGAAGTGCGGAAAATTTGTTGTCTTGTCAACCACTTCTTAGCTTCAAAGACCCATATCTCGCGAACGGATTCACCTAATCCAAAAATTCCTATTGCAATTGAAAGTAGAAGCTCGCCCGATTGCAACGGTATGCGTATTTTTTCCCTAGGCCATTCTGGTTAAGCGTTTGGAGCAGCAGAATTGCGAAAAATTTGTTCTCTTCTCAACCATTTCTTAGCTTCAAACTGTCATATCTCGCGAACGGATTGACCTAACCCAAAAATTCCTATTGCATTTGAAAGTAGAAACTCGCCCGATTACAACGGTACGTGTATCTTTCCCCTAGGCCATTCTGGTTAAGCGATTGTAGCAGCAGAAGTGCGAAAAATTTGATTTCTTCTCAACCATTTCTTAGCTTCAAACTCCCATATGTCGCGAACGGATTGACCTAACCCAAAAATTCCGATTGCATCTGAAAGTAGAAACTCGCCCGATTACAACGGTATGTGTATTTTTTCCCTAGGCCATTCTGGTTAAGCGTTTGAAGCAGCAGAATTGCGAAAAATTTTTTGCCTTCTCAACCATTTCTTGGCTTCAAACTCGCATATCTCGCGAACGGATTGACCTAACCCAAAAATTCCTATTGAATCTGAAAGTAGAAACTCGCCCGATTACAACGGTATGTGTATTTTTTCCCTAGGCCATTCTGGTTAAGCGTCTGGAGCAGCAGAATTGCGAAAAATTTGTTCTCTTCTCAACCATTTCTTAGCTTCAAACTACCATATCTCGCGAACGGATTGACCTAACCCAAAAATTCCGATTGCATCTGAAAGTAGAAACTCGCCCGATTACGACGGTATGTGTATTCTTTCCCTAGGCCATTCTGGTTAAGCGTCTGGAGCAGCAGAATTGCGAAAAATTTGTTCTCTTCTCAACCATTTCTTAGCTTCAAACTACCATATCTCGCGAACGGATTGACCTAACCCAAAAATTCCGATTGCATCTGAAAGTAGAAACTCGCCCGATTACAACGGTATGTGTATTTTTTCCCTAGGCCATTCTGGTTAAGCGTTTGGAGCAGCAGAATTGCGAAAAATTTTTTGCCTTCCCAAACATTTCTTAGCTTCAAAGTCCCATATCTCGCGAACGGATTCACCTAACCCAAAAATTCCTATTGCAACTGAAAGTAGAAACTCGCCCGATTACAACGGCATGTGTATTTTTTCCCTAGGCCATACTGGTTAAGCGTTTGAAGCAGCAGAATTGCGAAAAATTTTTTGCCTTCTCTACCATTTCTTGGCTTCAAACTCCCATATCTCGCGAACGGATTGAACTAACCCAAAAATTCCTATTGCATCTGAAAGTAGAAACTCGCGCGATTACAACGGTATGTGTATTTTTTCCCTAGGCCATTCTGGTTAAGCGTTTGGAGCAGCAGAGTTGCGAAAAATTTTTTGCCTTCTCAACCATTTCTTGTCTTCAAGCTCCCATATCTCGCGAACGGATTGACCTAACCCAAAAATTCCTATTGCATCTGAAAGTAGAAACTCGCCCGATTAAAACGGTATGCGTATTTTTTCCCTAGGCCATTCTGGTTAAGCGTTTGGAGCAGCAGAATTGCGAAAAATTTGTTCTCTTCTCAACCATTTCTTAGCTTCAAACTCTCATATCTCGCGAACGGATTGAACTAACCCAAAAATTCCTATTACATTAGAAAGTAGAAACTCGCCCGATTACAACGGTACGTATATTTTTCCCCTAGGCCATTCTGGATAAGCGTTTGGAGCAGCAGAAATGCGAAAAATTTGTTCTCTTCTCAACCATTTCTTAGCTTCAAACTCTCATATCTCGCGAACGGATTGACCTAACCCAAAAATTCCTATTGAATCTGAAAGTAGAAACTCGTCCGATTACAACGGTACGTGTATTTTTCCCGTAGGCCATTCTGGATAAGCGATTGGAGCAGCAGAAGTGCGGAAAATTTGTTGTCTTGTCAACCATTTCTTAGCTTCAAAGTCCCATATCTCGCGAACGGATTGACTTAATCCAAAAATTCCTATTGTAACTGAAAGTAGAAACTCGCCCGATTACAACGGTATGCGTATTTTTTCCCTAGACCATTCTGGTTAAGCGTATGGAGCAGCAGAATTGCGAAAAATTTGTTCTCTTCTCAACCATTTCTTGTCTTCAAACTCCCATATCTCGCGAACGGATTGACCTAACCCAAAAATTCCTATTGCATCTGAAAGTTGAAACTCGCCCGATTACAACGGTATGCGTATTTTTTCCCTAGGCCATTCTGGTTAAGCGTTTGGAGCAGCAGAATTGCAAAAAATTTGTTCTCTTCTCAACCATTTCTTAGCTTCAAACTCTCATATCTCGCGAACGGATTGACCTAATCCAAAAATTCCTATTGCATCTGAAAGTAGAAGCTCGCCCGATTACAACGGTATGCGTATTTTTTCCCTAGGCCATTCTGGTTAAGCGTTTGGAGCAGCAGAATTGCGAAAAATTTGTTCTCTTCTCAACCATTTCTTAGCTTCGAACTGCCATATCTCGCGAACGGATTGACCTAACCCAAAAATTCCTATTGCATTTGAAAGTAGAAACTCGCCCGATTACAACGGTACGTGTATTTTTCCCCTAGGCCATTCTGGATAAGCGATTGGAGCAGCAGAAGTGCGGAAAATTTGTTATCTTGTCAACCATTTCTTAGCTTCAAAGTCCCATATCTCGCGAACGGATTGACCTAATCCAAAAATTCCTATTGCAATTGAAAGTAGAAGCTCGCCCGATTACAACGGTATGCGTATTTTTTCCCTAGGCCATTCTGGATAAGCGATTGGAGCAGCAGAAGTGCGGAAAATTTGTTGTCTTGTCAACCATTTCTTAGCTTCAAAGTTCCATTTCTCGCGAACGGATTGACCTAATCCAAAAATTCCTATTGTAACTGAAAGTAGAAACTCGCCCGATTACAACGGTATGTGTATTTTTTCCCTAGGCCATTCTAGTTAAGCGTTTGGAGCAGCAGAAGTGCGAAAAATTTGTTCTCTTCTCAACCATTTCTTAGCTTCAAACTCCCATATCTCGCGAACGGATTGACCTAACCCAAAAATTCCTATTGCATCTGAAAGTAGAAACTCGCCCGATTACAACGGTATGTGTATTTTTTCCCTAGGCCATTCTGGTTAAGCGTTTGGATCAGCAGAAGTGCGAAAAATTTGTTCTCTTCTCAACCATTTCTTAGCTTCAAACTCCCATATCTCGCGAACGGATTGAGCTAACCCAAAAATTCCTATTGAATCTGAAAGTAGAAACTCGTCCGATTACAACGGTACGTGTATTTTTCCCGTAGGCCATTCTGGATAAGCGATTGGAGCAGCAGAAGTGCGGAAAATTTGTTGTCTTGTCAACCATTTCTTAGCTTCAAAGTCCCATATCTCGCGAACGGATTGACTTAATCCAAAAATTCCTATTGTAACTGAAAGTAGAAACTCGCCCGATTACAACGGTATGCGTATTTTTTCCCTAGACCATTCTGGTTAAGCGTATGGAGCAGCAGAATTGCGAAAAATTTGTCCTCTTCTCAACCATTTCTTAGCTTCAAACTCTCATATCTCGCGAACGGATTGACCTAATCCAAAAATTCCTATTGCATCTGAAAGTAGAAGCTCGCCCGATTACAACGGTATGCGTATTTTTTCCCTAGGCCATTCTGGTTAAGCGTTTGGAGCAGCAGAATTGCGAAAAATTTGTTCTCTTCTCAACCATTTCTTAGCTTCGAACTGCCATATCTCGCGAACGGATTGACCTAACCCAAAAATTCCTATTGCATTTGAAAGTAGAAACTCGCCCGATTACAACGGTACGTGTATTTTTCCCCTAGGCCATTCTGGATAAGCGATTGGAGCAGCAGAAGTGCGGAAAATTTGTTATCTTGTCAACCATTTCTTAGCTTCAAAGTCCCATATCTCGCGAACGGATTGACCTAATCCAAAAATTCCTATTGCAATTGAAAGTAGAAGCTCGCCCGATTACAACGGTATGCGTATTTTTTCCCTAGGCCATTCTGGTTAAGCGTTTGGAGCAGCAGAATTGCGAAAATTTTTTGCCTTCCCAAACATTTCTTAGCTTCAAAGTCCCATATCTCGCGAACGGATTCACCTAACCCAAAAATTCCTATTGCAACTGAAAGTAGAAACTCGCCCGATTACAACGGCATGTGTATTTTTTCCCTAGGCCATACTGGTTAAGCGTTTGAAGCAGCAGAATTGCGAAAAATTTTTTGCCTTCTCTACCATTTCTTGGCTTCAAACTCCCATATCTCGCGAACGGATTGACCTAACCCAAAAATTCCTATTGCATCTGAAAGTAGAAACTCGCACGATTACAACGGTATGTGTATTTTTTCCCTAGGCCATTCTGGTTAAGCGTTTGGAGCAGCAGAATTGCGAAAAATTTTTTGCCTTCTCAACCATTTCTTGTCTTCAAACTCCCATATCTCGCGAACGGATTGACCTAACCCAAAAATTCCTATTGCATCTGAAAGTAGAAACTCGCACGATTACAACGGTAT
Source organism: Ptiloglossa arizonensis (assembly GCF_051014685.1). Lineage (NCBI taxonomy): Eukaryota > Metazoa > Arthropoda > Insecta > Hymenoptera > Colletidae > Ptiloglossa > Ptiloglossa arizonensis. Next base: position 25,000 of record NW_027479060.1, read on the forward strand.
GTGTATTTTTCCCCTAGGCCATTCTGGATAAGCGTTTGGATCAGCAGAATTGCGAAATATTTGTTCTCTTCTCAACCATTTCTTAGCTTCAAACTCTCATATCTCGCGAACGGATTGAACTAACCCAAAAATTCCTATTGCATTAGAAAGTAGAAACTCGCCCGATTATAACGGTACGTATATTTTTCCCCTAGGCCATTCTGGATAAGCGTTTGGAGCAGCAGAATTGCGAAAAATTTGTTCTCTTCTCAACCATTTCTTAGCTTCAAACTCTTATATCTCGCGAACGGATAGACCTAACCCAAAAATTCCTATTGCAACTGAAAGTAGAAAACACGCCCGATTACAACGGTATATGTATTTTTTCCCTAGTCCATTCTGGTTAAGCGTTTGAAGCAGCAGAATTGCGAAAAATTTTTTGCCTTCTCAACCATTTCTTGGCTTTAAACTCCCATATCTCGCGAACGGATTGACCTAACCCAAAAATTTCTGTTGTGTCTGAAAGTAGAAACTCGCCCGATTACAACGGTATGTGTATTTTTTCCCTAGGCCATTCTGGTTAAGCGTTTGGAGCAGCAGAATTGCGAAAAATTTGTTCTCTTCTCAACCATTTCTTAGCTTCGAACTGCCATATCTCGCGAACGGATTGACCTAACCCAAAAATTCCTATTGCATTTGAAAGTAGAAACTCGCCCGATTACAACGGTACGTGTATTTTTCCCCTAGGCCATTCTGGATAAGCGATTGGAGCAGCAGAAGTGCGGAAAATTTGTTATCTTGTCAACCATTTCTTAGCTTCAAAGTCCCATATCTCGCGAACGGATTGACCTAATCCAAAAATTCCTATTGCAATTGAAAGTAGAAGCTCGCCCGATTACAACGGTATGCGTATTTTTTCCCTAGGCCATTCTGGTTAAGCGTTTGGAGCAGCAGAATTGCGAAAAATTTGTTCTCTTCTCAACCATTTCTTAGCTTCAAACTCTCATATCTCGCGAACGGATTGAACTAACCCAAAAATTCCTATTACATTAGAAAGTAGAAACTCGCCCGATTACAACGGTACGTATATTTTTCCCCTAGGCCATTCTGGATAAGCGTTTGGAGCAGCAGAAATGCGAAAAATTTGTTCTCTTCTCAACCATTTCTTAGCTTCAAACTCTCATATCTCCCGAACGGATTGACCTAACCCAAAAATTCCTATTGAATCTGAAAGTAGAAACTCGTCCGATTACAACGGTACGTGTATTTTTCCCGTAGGCCATTCTGGATAAGCGATTGGAGCAGCAGAAGTGCGGAAAATTTGTTGTCTTGTCAACCATTTCTTAGTTTCAAAGTCCCATATCTCGCGAACGGATTGACTTAATCCAAAAATTCCTATTGTAACTGAAAGTAGAAACTCGCCCGATTACAACGGTATGCGTATTTTTTCCCTAGACCATTCTGGTTAAGCGTATGGAGCAGCAGAATTGCGAAAAATTTGTTCTCTTCTCAACCATTTCTTGTCTTCAAACTCCCATATCTCGCGAACGGATTGACCTAACCCAAAAATTCCTATTGCATCTGAAAGTTGAAACTCGCCCGATTACAACGGTATGCGTATTTTTTCCCTAGGCCATTCTGGTTAAGCGTTTGGAGCAGCAGAATTGCGAAAAATTTGTTCTCTTCTCAACCATTTCTTAGCTTCAAACTCTCATATCTCGCGAACGGATTGACCTAATCCAAAAATTCCTATTGCATCTGAAAGTAGAAGCTCGCCGATTACAACGGTATGCGTATTTTTTCCCTAGGCCATTCTGGTTAAGCGTTTGGAGCAGCAGAATTGCGAAAAATTTGTTCTCTTCTCAACCATTTCTTAGCTTCGAACTGCCATATCTCGCGAACGGATTGACCTAACCCAAAAATTCCTATTGCATTTGAAAGTAGAAACTCGCCCGATTACAACGGTACGTGTATTTTTCCCCTAGGCCATTCTGGATAAGCGATTGGAGCAGCAGAAGTGCGGAAAATTTGTTATCTTGTCAACCATTTCTTAGCTTCAAAGTCCCATATCTCGCGAACGGATTGACCTAATCCAAAAATTCCTATTGCAATTGAAAGTAGAAGCTCGCCCGATTACAACGGTATGGGTATTTTTTCCCTAGGCCATTCTGGATAAGCGATTGGAGCAGCAGAAGTGCGGAAAATTTGTTGTCTTGTCAACCATTTCTTAGCTTCAAAGTTCCATTTCTCGCGAACGGATTGACCTAATCCAAAAATTCCTATTGTAACTGAAAGTAGAAACTCGCCCGATTACAACGGTATGTGTATTTTTTCCCTAGGCCATTCTAGTTAAGCGTTTGGAGCAGCAGAAGTGCGAAAAATTTGTTCTCTTCTCAACCATTTCTTAGCTTCAAACTCCCATATCTCGCGAACGGATTGACTTAATCCAAAAATTCCTATTGTAACTGAAAGTAGAAACTCGCCCGATTACAACGGTATGCGTATTTTTTCCCTAGACCATTCTGGTTAAGCGTATGGAGCAGCAGAATTGCGAAAAATTTGTCCTCTTCTCAACCATTTCTTAGCTTCAAACTCTCATATCTCGCGAACGGATTGACCTAATCCAAAAATTCCTATTGCATCTGAAAGTAGAAGCTCGCCCGATTACAACGGTATGCGTATTTTTTCCCTAGGCCATTCTGGTTAAGCGTTTGGAGCAGCAGAATTGCGAAAAATTTGTTCTCTTCTCAACCATTTCTTAGCTTCGAACTGCCATATCTCGCGAACGGATTGACCTAATCCAAAAATTCCTATTGCATCTGAAAGTAGAAGCTCGCCCGATTACAACGGTATGCGTATTTTTCCCCTAGGCCATTCTGGATAAGCGATTGGAGCAGCAGAAGTGCGGAAAATTTGTTATCTTGTCAACCATTTCTTAGCTTCAAAGTCCCATATCTCGCGAACGGATTGACCTAACCCAAAAATTCCTATTGCATTTGAAAGTAGAAACTCGCCCGATTACAACGGTACGTGTATTTTTCCCCTAGGCCATTCTGGATAAGCGATTGGAGCAGCAGAAGTGCGGAAAATTTGTTATCTTGTCAACCATTTCTTAGCTTCAAAGTCCCATATCTCGCGAACGGATTGACCTAATCCAAAAATTCCTATTGCAATTGAAAGTAGAAGCTCGCCCGATTACAACGGTATGCGTATTTTTTCCCTAGGCCATTCTGGATAAGCGATTGGAGCAGCAGAATTGCGGAAAATTTGTTGTCTTGTCAACCATTTCTTAGCTTCAAAGTTCCATTTCTCGCGAACGGATTGACCTAATCCAAAAATTCCTATTGTAACTGAAAGTAGAAACTCGCCCGATTACAACGGTATGTGTATTTTTTCCCTAGGCCATTCTAGTTAAGCGTTTGGAGCAGCAGAAGTGCGAAAAATTTGTTCTCTTCTCAACCATTTCTTAGCTTCAAACTCCCATATCTCGCGAACGGATTGACCTAACCCAAAATTCCTATTGCATCTGAAAGTAGAAACTCGCCCGATTACAACGGTATGTGTATTTTTTCCCTAGGCCATTCTGGTTAAGCGTTTGGATCAGCAGAAGTGCGAAAAATTTGTTCTCTTCTCAACCATTTCTTAGCTTCAAACTCCCATATCTCGCGAACGGATTGAGCTAACCCAAAAATTCCTATTGAATCTGAAAGTAGAAACTCGTCCGATTACAACGGTACGTGTATTTTTCCCGTAGGCCATTCTGGATAAGCGATTGGAGCAGCAGAAGTGCGGAAAATTTGTTGTCTTGTCAACCATTTCTTAGCTTCAAAGTCCCATATCTCGCGAACGGATTGACTTAATCCAAAAATTCCTATTGTAACTGAAAGTAGAAACTCGCCCGATTACAACGGTATGCGTATTTTTTCCCTAGACCATTCTGGTTAAGCGTATGGAGCAGCAGAATTGCGAAAAATTTGTCCTCTTCTCAACCATTTCTTAGCTTCAAACTCTCATATCTCGCGAACGGATTGACCTAATCCAAAAATTCCTATTGCATCTGAAAGTAGAAGCTCGCCCGATTACAACGGTATGCGTATTTTTTCCCTAGGCCATTCTGGTTAAGCGTTTGGAGCAGCAGAATTGCGAAAAATTTGTTCTCTTCTCAACCATTTCTTAGCTTCGAACTGCCATATCTCGCGAACGGATTGACCTAACCCAAAAATTCCTATTGCATTTGAAAGTAGAAACTCGCCCGATTACAACGGTACGTGTATTTTTCTCCTAGGCCATTCTGGATAAGCGATTGGAGCAGCAGAAGTGCGGAAAATTTGTTATCTTGTCAACCATTTCTTAGCTTCAAAGTCCCATATCTCGCGAACGGATTGACCTAATCCAAAAATTCCTATTGCAATTGAAAGTAGAAGCTCGCCCGATTACAACGGTATGCGTATTTTTTCCCTAGGCCATTCTGGTTAAGCGTTTGGAGCAGCAGAATTGCGAAAAATTTTTTGCCTTCCCAAACATTTCTTAGCTTCAAAGTCCCATATCTCGCGAACGGATTCACCTAACCCAAAAATTCCTATTGCAACTGAAAGTAGAAACTCGCCCGATTACAACGGCTTGTGTATTTTTTCCCTAGGCCATACTGGTTAAGCGTTTGAAGCAGCAGAATTGCGAAAAATTTTTTGCCTTCTCTACCATTTCTTGGCTTCAAACTCCCATATCTCGCGAACGGATTGACCTAACCCAAAAATTCCTATTGCATCTGAAAGTAGAAACTCGCACGATTACAACGGTATGTGTATTTTTTCCCTAGGCCATTCTGGTTAAGCGTTTGGAGCAGCAGAATTGCGAAAAATTTTTTGCCTTCTCAACCATTTCTTGTCTTCAAACTCCCATATCTCGCGAACGGATTGACCTAACCCAAAAATTCCTATTGCATCTGAAAGTAGAAACTCGCACGATTACAACGGTATGTGTATTTTTCCCCTAGGCCATTCTGGATAAGCGTTTGGATCAGCAGAATTGCGAAATATTTGTTCTCTTCTCAACCATTTCTTAGCTTCAAACTCTCATATCTCGCGAACGGATTGAACTAACCCAAAAATTCCTATTGCATTAGAAAGTAGAAACTCGCCCGATTATAACGGTACGTATATTTTTCCCCTAGGCCATTCTGGATAAGCGTTTGGAGCAGCAGAATTGCGAAAAATTTGTTCTCTTCTCAACCATTTCTTAGCTTCAAACTCTTATATCTCGCGAACGGATTGACCTAACCCAAAAATTCCTATTGCAACTGAAAGTAGAAACACGCCCGATTACAACGGTATATGTATTTTTTCCCTAGTCCATTCTGGTTAAGCGTTTGAAGCAGCAGAATTGCGAAAAATTTTTTGCCTTCTCAACCATTTCTTGGCTTTAAACTCCCATATCTCGCGAACGGATTGACCTAACCCAAAAATTTCTGTTGTGTCTGAAAGTAGAAACTCGCCCGATTACAACGGTATGTGTATTTTTTCCCTAGGCCATTCTGGTTAAGCGTTTGGAGCAGCAGAATTGCGAAAAATTTGTTCTCTTCTCAACCATTTCTTAGCTTCGAACTGCCATATCTCGCGAACGGATTGACCTAACCCAAAAATTCCTATTGCATTTGAAAGTAGAAACTCGCCCGATTACAACGGTACGTGTATTTTTCCCCTAGGCCATTCTGGATAAGCGATTGGAGCAGCAGAAGTGCGGAAAATTTGTTATCTTGTCAACCATTTCTTAGCTTCAAAGTCCCATATCTCGCGAACGGATTGACCTAATCCAAAAATTCCTATTGCAATTGAAAGTAGAAGCTCGCCCGATTACAACGGTATGCGTATTTTTTCCCTAGGCCATTCTGGTTAAGCGTTTGGAGCAGCAGAATTGCGAAAAATTTGTTCTCTTCTCAACCATTTCTTAGCTTCAAACTCTCATATCTCGCGAACGGATTGAACTAACCCAAAAATTCCTATTACATTAGAAAGTAGAAACTCGCCCGATTACAACGGTACGTATATTTTTCCCCTAGGCCATTCTGGATAAGCGTTTGGAGCAGCAGAAATGCGAAAAATTTGTTCTCTTCTCAACCATTTCTTAGCTTCAAACTCTCATATCTCGCGAACGGATTGACCTAACCCAAAAATTCCTATTGAATCTGAAAGTAGAAACTCGTCCGATTACAACGGTACGTGTATTTTTCCCGTAGGCCATTCTGGATAAGCGATTGGAGCAGCAGAAGTGCGGAAAACTTGTTGTCTTGTCAACCATTTCTTAGTTTCAAAGTCCCATATCTCGCGAACGGATTGACTTAATCCAAAAATTCCTATTGTAACTGAAAGTAGAAACTCGCCCGATTACAACGGTATGCGTATTTTTTCCCTAGACCATTCTGGTTAAGCGTATGGAGCAGCAGAATTGCGAAAAATTTGTTCTCTTCTCAACCATTTCTTGTCTTCAAACTCCCATATCTCGCGAACGGATTGACCTAACCCAAAAATTCCTATTGCATCTGAAAGTTGAAACTCGCCCGATTACAACGGTATGCGTATTTTTTCCCTAGGCCATTCTGGTTAAGCGTTTGGAGCAGCAGAATTGCGAAAAATTTGTTCTCTTCTCAACCATTTCTTAGCTTCAAACTCTCATATCTCGCGAACGGATTGACCTAATCCAAAAATTCCTATTGCATCTGAAAGTAGAAGCTCGCCCGATTACAACGGTATGCGTATTTTTTCCCTAGGCCATTCTGGTTAAGCGTTTGGAGCAGCAGAATTGCGAAAAATTTGTTCTCTTCTCAACCATTTCTTAGCTTCGAACTGCCATATCTCGCGAACGGATTGACCTAACCCAAAAATTCCTATTGCATTTGAAAGTAGAGACTCGCCCGATTACAACGGTACGTGTATTTTTCCCCTAGGCCATTCTGGATAAGCGATTGGAGCAGCAGAAGTGCGGAAAATTTGTTATCTTGTCAACCATTTCTTAGCTTCAAAGTCCCATATCTCGCGAACGGATTGACCTAATCCAAAAATTCCTATTGCAATTGAAAGTAGAAGCTCGCCCGATTACAACGGTATGCGTATTTTTTCCCTAGGCCATTCTGGTTAAGCGTTTGGAGCAGCAGAATTGCGAAAAATTTGTTCTCTTCTCAACCATTTCTTAGCTTCAAACTCTCATATCTCGCGAACGGATTGACCTAATCCAAAAATTCCTATTGCATCTGAAAGTAGAAGCTCGCCCGATTACAACGGTATGCGTATTTTTTCCCTAGGCCATTCTGGTTAAGCGTTTGGAGCAGCAGAATTGCGAAAAATTTGTTCTCTTCTCAACCATTTCTTAGCTTCGAACTGCCATATCTCGCGAACGGATTGACCTAACCCAAAAATTCCTATTGCATTTGAAAGTAGAGACTCGCCCGATTACAACGGTACGTGTATTTTTCCCCTAGGCCATTCTGGATAAGCGATTGGAGCAGCAGAAGTGCGGAAAATTTGTTATCTTGTCAACCATTTCTTAGCTTCAAAGTCCCATATCTCGCGAACGGATTGACCTAATCCAAAAATTCCTATTGCAATTGAAAGTAGAAGCTCGCCCGATTACAACGGTATGCGTATTTTTTCCCTAGGCCATTCTGGATAAGCGATTGGAGCAGCAGAAGTGCGGAAAATTTGTTGTCTTGTCAACCATTTCTTAGCTTCAAAGTTCCATTTCTCGCGAACGGATTGACCTAACCCAAAAATTCCTATTGCATCTGAAAGTAGAAACTCGCCCGATTACAACGGTATGTGTATTTTTTCCCTAGGCCATTCTGGTTAAGCGTTTGGAGCAGCAGAATTGCGAAAAATTTTTTGCCTTCTCAACCATTTCTTGTCTTCAAACTCCCATATCTCGCGAACGGATTGACCTAACCCAAAAATTCCTATTGCATCTGAAAGTAGAAACTCGCACGATTACAACGGTATGTGTATTTTTCCCCTAGGCCATTCTGGATAAGCGTTTGGATCAGCAGAATTGCGAAATATTTGTTCTCTTCTCAACCATTTCTTAGCTTCAAACTCTCATATCTCGCGAACGGATTGAACTAACCCAAAAATTCCTATTGCATTAGAAAGTAGAAACTCGCCCGATTATAACGGTACGTATATTTTTCCCCTAGGCCATTCTGGATAAGCGTTTGGAGCAGCAGAATTGCGAAAAATTTGTTCTCTTCTCAACCATTTCTTAGCTTCAAACTCTTATATCTCGCGAACGGATTGACCTAACCCAAAAATTCCTATTGCAACTGAAAGTAGAAACACGCCCGATTACAACGGTATATGTATTTTTTCCCTAGTCCATTCTGGTTAAGCGTTTGAAGCAGCAGAATTGCGAAAAATTTTTTGCCTTCTCAACCATTTCTTGGCTTTAAACTCCCATATCTCGCGAACGGATTGACCTAACCCAAAAATTTCTGTTGTGTCTGAAAGTAGAAACTCGCCCGATTACAACGGTATGTGTATTTTTTCCCTAGGCCATTCTGGTTAAGCGTTTGGAGCAGCAGAATTGCGAAAAATTTGTTCTCTTCTCAACCATTTCTTAGCTTCGAACTGCCATATCTCGCGAACGGATTGACCTAACCCAAAAATTCCTATTGCATTTGAAAGTAGAAACTCGCCCGATTACAACGGTACGTGTATTTTTCCCCTAGGCCATTCTGGATAAGCGATTGGAGCAGCAGAAGTGCGGAAAATTTGTTATCTTGTCAACCATTTCTTAGCTTCAAAGTCCCATATCTCGCGAACGGATTGACCTAATCCAAAAATTCCTATTGCAATTGAAAGTAGAAGCTCGCCCGATTACAACGGTATGCGTATTTTTTCCCTAGGCCATTCTGGTTAAGCGTTTGGAGCAGCAGAATTGCGAAAAATTTGTTCTCTTCTCAACCATTTCTTAGCTTCAAACTCTCATATCTCGCGAACGGATTGAACTAACCCAAAAATTCCTATTACATTAGAAAGTAGAAACTCGCCCGATTACAACGGTACGTATATTTTTCCCCTAGGCCATTCTGGATAAGCGTTTGGAGCAGCAGAAATGCGAAAAATTTGTTCTCTTCTCAACCATTTCTTAGCTTCAAACTCTCATATCTCGCGAACGGATTGACCTAACCCAAAAATTCCTATTGAATCTGAAAGTAGAAACTCGTCCGATTACAACGGTACGTGTATTTTTCCCGTAGGCCATTCTGGATAAGCGATTGGAGCAGCAGAAGTGCGGAAAACTTGTTGTCTTGTCAACCATTTCTTAGTTTCAAAGTCCCATATCTCGCGAACGGATTGACTTAATCCAAAAATTCCTATTGTAACTGAAAGTAGAAACTCGCCCGATTACAACGGTATGCGTATTTTTTCCCTAGACCATTCTGGTTAAGCGTATGGAGCAGCAGAATTGCGAAAAATTTGTTCTCTTCTCAACCATTTCTTGTCTTCAAACTCCCATATCTCGCGAACGGATTGACCTAACCCAAAAATTCCTATTGCATCTGAAAGTTGAAACTCGCCCGATTACAACGGTATGCGTATTTTTTCCCTAGGCCATTCTGGTTAAGCGTTTGGAGCAGCAGAATTGCGAAAAATTTGTTCTCTTCTCAACCATTTCTTAGCTTCAAACTCTCATATCTCGCGAACGGATTGACCTAATCCAAAAATTCCTATTGCATCTGAAAGTAGAAGCTCGCCCGATTACAACGGTATGCGTATTTTTTCCCTAGGCCATTCTGGTTAAGCGTTTGGAGCAGCAGAATTGCGAAAAATTTGTTCTCTTCTCAACCATTTCTTAGCTTCGAACTGCCATATCTCGCGAACGGATTGACCTAACCCAAAAATTCCTATTGCATTTGAAAGTAGAGACTCGCCCGATTACAACGGTACGTGTATTTTTCCCCTAGGCCATTCTGGATAAGCGATTGGAGCAGCAGAAGTGCGGAAAATTTGTTATCTTGTCAACCATTTCTTAGCTTCAAAGTCCCATATCTCGCGAACGGATTGACCTAATCCAAAAATTCCTATTGCAATTGAAAGTAGAAGCTCGCCCGATTACAACGGTATGCGTATTTTTTCCCTAGGCCATTCTGGTTAAGCGTTTGGAGCAGCAGAATTGCGAAAAATTTGTTCTCTTCTCAACCATTTCTTAGCTTCAAACTCTCATATCTCGCGAACGGATTGACCTAATCCAAAAATTCCTATTGCATCTGAAAGTAGAAGCTCGCCCGATTACAACGGTATGCGTATTTTTTCCCTAGGCCATTCTGGTTAAGCGTTTGGAGCAGCAGAATTGCGAAAAATTTGTTCTCTTCTCAACCATTTCTTAGCTTCGAACTGCCATATCTCGCGAACGGATTGACCTAACCCAAAAATTCCTATTGCATTTGAAAGTAGAGACTCGCCCGATTACAACGGTACGTGTATTTTTCCCCTAGGCCATTCTGGATAAGCGATTGGAGCAGCAGAAGTGCGGAAAATTTGTTATCTTGTCAACCATTTCTTAGCTTCAAAGTCCCATATCTCGCGAACGGATTGACCTAATCCAAAAATTCCTATTGCAATTGAAAGTAGAAGCTCGCCCGATTACAACGGTATGCGTATTTTTTCCCTAGGCCATTCTGGATAAGCGATTGGAGCAGCAGAAGTGCGGAAAATTTGTTGTCTTGTCAACCATTTCTTAGCTTCAAAGTTCCATTTCTCGCGAACGGATTGACCTAACCCAAAAATTCCTATTGCATCTGAAAGTAGAAACTCGCCCGATTACAACGGTATGTGTATTTTTTCCCTAGGCCATTCTGGTTAAGCGTTTGGTGCAGCAGAAGTGCGAAAAATTTGTTCTCTTCTCAACCATTTCTTAGCTTCAAACTCCCATATCTCGCGAACGGATTGAGCTAACCCAAAAATTCCTATTGAATCTGAAAGTAGAAACTCGTCCGATTACAACGGTACGTGTATTTTTCCCGTAGGCCATTCTGGATAAGCGATTGGAGCAGCAGAAGTGCGGAAAATTTGTTGTCTTGTCAACCATTTCTTAGCTTCAAAGTCCCATATCTCGCGAACGGATTGACTTAATCCAAAAATTCCTATTGTAACTGAAAGTAGAAACTCGCCCGATTACAACGGTATGCGTATTTTTTCCCTAGACCATTCTGGTTAAGCGTATGGAGCAGCAGAATTGCGAAAAATTTGTTCTCTTCTCAACCATTTCTTAGCTTCAAACTCTCATATCTCGCGAACGGATTGACCTAATCCAAAAATTCCTATTGCATCTGAAAGTAGAAGCTCGCCCGATTACAACGGTATGCGTATTTTTTCCCTAGGCCATTCTGGTTAAGCGTTTGGAGCAGCAGAATTGCGAAAAATTTGTTCTCTTCTCAACCATTTCTTAGCTTCGAACTGCCATATCTCGCGAACGGATTGACCTAACCCAAAAATTCCTATTGCATTTGAAAGTAGAAACTCGCCCGATTACAACGGTACGTGTATTTTTCCCCTAGGCCATTCTGGATAAGCGATTGGAGCAGCAGAAGTGCGGAAAATTTGTTATCTTGTCAACCATTTCTTAGCTTCAAAGTCCCATATCTCGCGAACGGATTGACCTAATCCAAAAATTCCTATTGCAAATGAAAGTAGAAGCTCGCCCGATTACAACGGTATGAGTATTTTTTCCCTAGGCCATTCTGGATAAGCGATTGGAGCAGCAGAAGTGCGGAAAATTTGTTGTCTTGTCAACCATTTCTTAGCTTCAAAGTTCCATTTCTCGCGAACGGATTGACCTAATCGAAAAATTCCTATTGTAACTGAAAGTAGAAACTCGCCCGATTACAACGGTATGTGTATTTTTTCCCTAGGCCATTCTAGTTAAGCGTTTGGTGCAGCAGAAGTGCGAAAAATTTGTTCTCTTCTCAACCATTTCTTAGCTTCAAACTCCCATATCTCGCGAACGGATTGACCTAACCCAAAAATTCCTATTGCATCTGAAAGTAGAAACTCGCCCGATTACAACGGTACGTGTATTTTTCCCATAGGCCATTCTGGATAAGCGGTTGGAGCAGCAGAAGTGCGGAAAACTTGTTGCCTTGTCAACCATTTCTTAGTTTCAAAGTCCCATATCTCGCGAACGGATTGACTTAATCCAAAAATTCCTATTGCAACTGAAAGTAGAAACTCGCCCGATTACAACGGTATGCGTATTTTTTCCCTAGGCCATTCTGGTTAAGCGTTTGGAGCAGCAGAATTGCGAAAAATTTTTTGCCTTCTCAACCATTTCTTGGCTTCAAACTCCCATATCTCGCGAACGGATTGACCTAACCCAAAAATTCCTATTGAATCTGAAAGTAGAAACTCGCCCGATTACAACGGTATGTGTATTTTTTCCATAGGCCATTCTGGTTAAGCGTCTGGAGCAGCAGAATTGCGAAAAATTTGATCTCTTCTCAACCATTTCTTAGCTTCAAACTACCATATCTCGCGAACGGATTGACCTAACCCAAAAATTCCTGTTGCATCTGAAAGTAGAATCTCGCCCGATTACAACTGTATGTGTATTTTTTCCCTAGGCCATTCTGGTTAAGCGTTTGGAGCAGCAGAATTGCGAAAAATTTTTTGCCTTCCCAAACATTTCTTAGCTTCAAAGTCCCATATCTCGCGAACGGATTGACCTAACACAAAAATTCCTATTGCAATTGAAAGTAGAAGCTCGCCCGATTACAACGGTATGCGTATTTTTACCCTAGGCCATTCTGGTTAAGCGTTTGGAGCAGCAGAATTGCGAAAAATTTGTTCTCTTCTCAACCATTTCTTAGCTTCAAACTCTCATATCTCGCGAACGGATTGAACTAACCCAAAAATTCCTATCACATTAGAAAGTAGAAACTCGCCCGATTACAACGGTACGTATATTTTTCACCTAGGCCATTCTGGATAAGCGTTTGGAGCAGCAGAAATGCGAAAAATTTGTTCTCTTCTCAACCGTTTCTTAGCTTCAAACTCTCATATCTCGCGAACGGATTGACCTAATCCAAAAATTCCTATTGCATCTGAAAGTAGATACTCGCCCGATTACAACGGTATGTGTATTTTTTCCCTAGGCTATTCTGGTTAAGCGTTTGGAGCAGCAGAATTGCGAAAAATTTGTTCTCTTCTCAACCATTTCTTAACTTCGAACTGCCATATCTCGCGAACGGATTGACCTAACTCAAAAATTCTTATGGCATTTGAAAGTAGAAACTCGCCCGATTACAACGGTACGTGTATTTTTTCCCTAGGCCATTCTGGATAAGCGATTGGAGCAGCAGAAGTGCGGAAAATTTGTTGTCTTGTCAACCATTTCTTAGCTTCAAAGTCCCATATCTCGCGAACGGATTGACCTAATCCAAAAATTCCTATTGCAATTGAAAGTAGAAGCCCGCCCGATTACAACGGTATGCGTATTTTTTCCCTAGGCCATTCTGGTTAAGCGTTTGGAGCAGCAGAATTGCGAAAAATTTGTTCTCTTCTCAACCATTTCTTAGCTTCAAACTCTCATATCTCGCGAACGGATTGACCTAATCCAAAAATTCCTATTGCATCTGAAAGTAGATACTCGCCCGATTACAACGGTATGTGTATTTTTTCCCTAGGCTATTCTGGTTAAGCGTTTGGAGCAGCAGAATTGCGAAAAATTTGTTCTCTTCTCAACCATTTCTTAACTTCGAACTGCCATATCTCGCGAACGGATTGACCTAACTCAAAAATTCTTATTGCATTTGAAAGTAGAAACTCGCCCGATTACAACGGTACGTGTATTTTTTCCCTAGGCCATTCTGGATAAGCGATTGGAGCAGCAGAAGTGCGGAAAATTTGTTGTCTTGTCAACCATTTCTTAGCTTCAAAGTCCCATATCTCGCGAACGGATTGACCTAATCCAAAAATTCCTATTGCAATTGAAAGTAGAAGCCCGCCCCAATACAACGGTATGTGTATTTTTTCCCTAGGCCATTCTGGTTAAGCGTTTGGAGCAGCAGAATTGCGAAAAATTTGTTCTCTTCTCAACCATTTCTTAGCTTCGAACTGCCATATCTCGCGAACGGATTGACCTAATCCAAAAATTCCTATTGCAATTGAAAGTAGAAGCTCGCCCGATAACAACGGTATGCGTATTTTTTCCCTAAGCCATTCTGGTTAAGCGTTTGGAGCAGCAGAATTGCGAAAAATTTTTTGCCTTCCCAAACATTTCTTAGCTTCAAAGTCCCATATCTCGCGAACGGATTGACCTAACCCAAAAATTCCTATTGCAATTGAAAGTAGAAGCTCGCCCGATTACAACGGTATGCGTATTTTTTCCCTAGGCCATTCTGGTTAAGCGTTTGGAGCAGCAGAATTGCGAAAAATTTGTTCTCTTCTCAACCATTTCTTAGCTTCAAACTCTCATATCTCGCGAACGGATTGAACTAACCCAAAAATTCCTATTACATTAGAAAGTAGAAACTCGCCCGATTACAACGGTACGTATATTTTTCCCCTAGGCCATTCTGGATAAGCGTTTGGAGCAGCAGAAATGCGAAAAATTTGTTCTCTTCTCAACCATTTCTTAGCTTCAAACTCTCATATCTCGCGAACGGATTGACCTAATCCAAAAATTCCTATTGCATCTGAAAGTAGATACTCGCCCGATTACAACGGTATGTGTATTTTTTCCCTAGGCCATTCTGGTTAAGCGTTTGGAGCAGCAGAATTGCGAAAAATTTGTTCTCTTCTCAACCATTTCTTAGCTTCGAACTGCCATATCTCGGGAACGGATTGACCTAACCCAAAAATTTCTGTTGTGTCTGAAAGTAGAAACTCGCCCGAATACAACGGTATTTGTATTTTTTCCCTAGGCCATTCTGGTTAAGCGTTTGGAGCAGCAGAATTGCGAAAAATTTGTTCTCTTCTCAACCATTTCTTAGCTTCGAACTGCCATATCTCGCGAACGGATTGACCTAATCCAAAAATTCCTATTGCAATTGAAAGTAGAAGCTCGCCCGATTACAACGGTATGCGTATTTTTTCCCTAGGCCATTCTGGTTAAGCGTTTGGAGCAGCAGAATTGCGAAAAATTTGTTCTCTTCTCAACCATTTCTTAGCTTCAAACTGTCATATCTAGCGAACGGATTGACCTAACCCAAAAATTCCTATTGCATTTGAAAGTAGAAACTCGCCCGATTACAACGGTACGTGTATTTTTCCCCTAGGCTATTCTGGTTATGCGATTGTAGCAGCAGAAGTGCGAAAAATTTGATGTCTTCTCAACCATTTCTTAGCTTCAAACTCCTATATGTCGCGAACGGATTGACCTAACCCAAAAATTCCGATTGCATCTGAAAGTAGAAACTCGCCCGATTACAACGGTACGTGTATTTTTCCCCTAGGCCATTCTGGATAAGCGATTGGAGCAGCAGAAGTGCGGAAAATTTGTTGTCTTGTCAACCACTTCTTAGCTTCAAAGACCCATATCTCGCGAACGGATTCACCTAATCCAAAAATTCCTATTGCAATTGAAAGTAGAAGCTCGCCCGATTACAACGGTATGCGTATTTTTTCCCTAGGCCATTCTGGTTAAGCGTTTGGAGCAGCAGAATTGCGAAAAATTTGTTCTCTTCTCAACCATTTCTTAGCTTCAAACTGTCATATCTCGCGAACGGATTGACCTAACCCAAAAATTCCTATTGCATTTGAAAGTAGAAACTCGCCCGATTACAACGGTACGTGTATCTTTCCCCTAGGCCATTCTGGTTAAGCGATTGTAGCAGCAGAAGTGCGAAAAATTTGATTTTTTCTCAACCATTTCTTAGCTTCAAACTCCCATATGTCGCGAACGGATTGACCTAACCCAAAAATTCCGATTGCATCTGAAAATAGAAACTCGCCCGATTACAACGGTATGTGTATTTTTTCCCTAGGCCATTCTGGTTAAGCGTTTGAAGCAGCAGAATTGCGAAAAATTTTTTGCCTTCTCAACCATTTCTTGGCTTCAAACTCCCATATCTCGCGAACGGATTGACCTAACCCAAAAATTCCTATTGAATCTGAAAGTAGAAACTCGCCCGATTACAACGGTATGTGTATTTTTTCCTTAGGCCATTCTGGTTAAGCGTCTGGAGCAGCAGAATTGCGAAAAATTTGTTCTCTTCTCAACCATTTCTTAGCTTCAAACTACCATATCTCGCGAACGGATTGACCTAACCCAAAAATTCCGATTGCATCTGAAAGTAGAATCTCGCCCGATTACAACGGTATGTGTATTTTTTCCCTAGGCCATTCTGGTTAAGCGTTTGGAGCAGCAGAATTGCGAAAAATTTTTTGCCTTCCCAAACATTTCTTAGCTTCAAAGTCCCATATCTCGCGAAAGGATTCACCTAACCCAAAAATTCCTATTGCAACTGAAAGTAGAAACTCGCCCGATTACAACGGCATGTGTATTTTTTCCCTAGGCCATACTGGTTAAGCGTTTGAAGCAGCAGAATTGCGAAAAATTTTTTGCCTTCTCTACCATTTCTTGGCTTCAAACACCCATATCTCGCGAACGGATTAACCTAACCCAAAAATTCCTATTGCATCTTCAAGTAGAAACTCGCACGATTACAACGGTATGTGTATTTTTTCCCTAGGCCATTCTGGTTAAGCGTTTGGAGCAGCAGAATTGCGAAAAATTTTTTGCCTTCTCAACCAATTCTTGTCTTCAAACTCCCATATCTCGCGAACGGATTGACCTAACCCAAAAATTCCTATTGCATCTGAAAGTAGAAACTCGCCCGATTAAAACGGTATGCGTATTTTTTCCCTAGGCCATTCTGGTTAAGCGTTTGGAGCAGCAGAATTGCGAAAAATTTGTTCTCTTCTCAACCATTTCTTAGCTTCAAACTCTCATATCTCGCGAACGGATTGAACTAACCCAAAAATTCCTATTGCATTAGAAAGTAGAAACTCGCCCGATTATAACGGTACGTATATTTTTCCCCTAGGCCATTCTGGATAAGCGTTTGGATCAGCAGAATCGCGAAATATTTGTTCTCTTCTCAACCATTTCTTAGCTTCAAACTCTCATATCTCGCGAACGGATTGACCTAACCCAAAAATTCCTATTGCAACTGAAAGTAGAAACACGCCCGATTACAACGGTATATGTATTTTTTCCCTAGGCCATTCTGGTTAAGCGTTTGAAGCAGCAGAATTGCGAAAAATTTTTTGCCTTCTCAACCATTTCTTGGCTTTGAACTCCCATATCTCGCGAACGGATTGACCTAACCCAAAAATTTCTGTTGTGTCTGAAAGTAGAAACTCGCCCGATTACAACGGTATGTGTATTTTTTCCCTAGGCCATTCTGGTTAAGCGTTTGGAGCAGCAGAATTGCGAAAAATTTGTTCTCTTCTCAACCATTTCTTAGCTTCGAACTGCCATATCTCGCGAACGGATTGACCTAACCCAAAAATTCCTATTGCAACTGAAAGTAGAAACACGCCCGATTACAACGGTATATGTATTTTTCCCCTAGGCCATTCTGGATAAGCGATTGGAGCAGCAGAAGTGCGGAAAATTTGTTGTCTTGTCAACCATTTCTTAGCTTCTAAGTCCCATATCTCGCGAACGGATTGACTTAATCCAAAAATTCCTATTGTAACTGAAAGTAGAAACTCGCCCGATTGCAACGGTATGCGCATTTTTTCCCTAGACCATTCTGGTTAAGCGTATGGAGCAGCAGAATTGCGAAAAATTTGTTCTCTTCTCAACCATTTCTTGTCTTCAAACTCCCATATCTCGCGAACGGATTGACCTAACCCAAAAATTCCTATTGCATCTGAAAGTTGAAACTCGCCCGATTACAACGGTATGCGTATTTTTTCCCTAGGCCATTCTGGTTAAGCGTTTAGAGCAGCAGAAGTGCGAAAAATTTGTTCTCTTCTCAACCATTTCTTAGCTTCAAACTCCCATATCTCGCGAACTGATTGAGCTAACCCTAAAATTCCTATTGAATCTGAAAGTAGAAACTCGTCCGATTACAACGGTACGTGTATTTTTCCCGTAGGCCATTCTGGATAAGCGATTGGAGCAGCAGAAGTGCGGAAAACTTGTTGCCTTGTCAACCATTTCTTAGTTTCAAAGTCCCATATCTCGCGAACGGATTGACTTAATCCAAAAATTCCTATTGCAACTGAAAGTAGAAACTCGCCCGATTGCAACGGTATGCGAATTTTTTCCCTAGGCCATTCTGGTTAAGCGTTTGGAGCAGCAGAATTGCGAAAAATTTTTTGCCTTCTCAACCATTTCTTAGCTTCAAACTCCCATATCTCACGAACGGATTGACTTAACCCAAAAATTCCTATTGCATTTGAAAGTAGAAACTCGCCCGATTACAACGGTACGTGTATTTTTCCCCTAGGCCATTCTGGATAAGCGATTGGAGAAGCAGAAGTGCGGAAAATTTTTTGTCTTGTCAACCATTTCTTAGCTTCAAAGTCCCATTTCTCGCAAACGGATTGACCTAATCCAAAAATACCTATTGTAACTGAAAGTAGAAACTCGCCCGATTACAACGGTATGTGTATTTTTTCCCTAGGCCATTCTGGTTAAGCGTTTGGAGCAGCAGAAGTGCGAAAAATTTGTTGTCTCCTCAACCATTTCTTAGCTTCAAACTCCCATATCTCGCGAACGGATTGACACATACCAAAAATTCCTGTTGCATCTGAAAGTAGAAACTCGCCCGATTACAACAGTATGTGTACTTTTTCCCTAGGCCATTCTGGTTAAGCGTTTGGAGCAGCAGAAATGCGAAAAATTTGTTGCCTTCTCAACCATTTCTTGGCTTTAAACTCCCATATCTCGCGAACGGATTGACCTAACCCAAAAATTTCTGTTGCGACTGAAAGTAGAAACTCGCCCGATTACAACAGTATGTGTATTTTTTCCATAGGCCATTCTGGTTAAGCGTTTGGAGCAGCAGAATTGCGAAAAATTTGTTCTCTTCTCAACCACTTCTTAGCTTCAAAGACCCATATCTCGCGAACGGATTCACCTAATCCAAAAATTCCTATTGCAATTGAAAGTAGAAGCTCGCCCGATTACAACGGTATGCTTATTTTTTCCCTAGGCCATTCTGCTTAAGCGTTTGGAGCAGCAGAATTGCGAAAAATTTGTTCTCTTCTCAACCATTTCTTAGCTTCAAACTCTCATATCTCGCGAACGGATTGAACTAACCCAAAAATTCCTATTGCATTAGAAAGTAGAAACTCGCCCGATTATAACGGTACGTATATTTTTCCCCTAGGCCATTCTGGATAAGCGTTTGGATCAGCAGAATTGCGAAAAATTTGTTCTCTTCTCAACCATTTCTTAGCTTCAAACTGTCATATCTCGCGAACGGATTGAACTAACCCAAAAATTCCTATTGCATTTGAAAGTAGAAACTCGCCCGATTACAACGGTACGTGTATCTTTCCCCTAGGCCATTCTGGTTAAGCGATTGTAGCAGCAGAAGTGCGAAAAATTTGATTTCTTCTCAACCATTTCTTAGCTTCAAACTCCCATATGTCGCGAACGGATTGACCTAACCCAAAAATTCCGATTGAGTCTGAAAGTAGAAAGTCGCCCGATTACAACGGTATGTGTATTTTTTCCCTAGGCCATTCTGGTTAAGCGTTTGAAGCAGCAGAATTGCGAAAAATTTTTTGCCTTCTCAACCATTTCTTGGCTTCAAACTCCCATATCTCGCGAACGGATTGACCTAACCCAAAAATTCCTATTGAATCTGAAAGTAGAAACTCGCCCGGTTACAACGGTATGTGTATTTTTTCCCTAGGCCATTCTGGTTAAGCGTCTGGAGCAGCAGATTTGCGAAAAATTTGTTCTCTTCTCAACCATTTCTTAGCTTCAAACTACCATATCTCGCGAACGTATTGACCTAACCCAAAAATTCCTGTTGCATCTGAAAGTAGAATCTCGCCCGATTACAACTGTATGTGTATTTTTTCCCTAGGCCATTCTGGTTAAGCGTTTGGAGCAGCAGAATTGCGAAAAATTTTTTGCCTTCCCAAACATTTCTTAGCTTCAAAGTCCCATATCTCGCGAACGGATTCACCTAACCCAAAAATTACTATTGCAACTGAAAGTAGAAACTCGCCCGATTACAACGGCATGTGTATTTTTTCCCTAGGCCATACTGGTTAAGCGTTTGAAGCAGCAGAATTGCGAAAAATTTTTTGCCTTCTCTACCATTTCTTGGCTTCAAACTCCCATATCTCGCGAACGGATTGACCTAACCCAAAAATTGCTATTGCATCTGAAAGTAGAAACTCGCACGATTACAACGGTATGTGTATTTTTTCCCTAGGCCATTCTGGTTAAGCGTTTGGAGCAGCAGAATTGCGAAAAATTTTTTGCCTTCTCAACCATTTCTTGTCTTCAAACTCCCATATCTCGCGAACGGATTGACCTAACCCAAAAATTCCTATTGCATCTGAAAGTAGAAACTCGCCCGATTAAAACGGTATGCTTATTTTTTCCCTAGGCCATTCTGCTTAAGCGTTTGGAGCAGCAGAATTGCGAAAAATTTGTTCTCTTCTCAACCATTTCTTAGCTTCAAACTCTCATATCTCGCGAACGGATTGAACTAACCCAAAAATTCCTATTGCATTAGAAAGTAGAAACTCGCCCGATTATAACGGTACGTATATTTTTCCCCTAGGCCATTCTGGATAAGCGTTTGGATCAGCAGAATTGCGAAAAATTTGTTCTCTTCTCAACCATTTCTTAGCTTCAAACTGTCATATCTCGCGAACGGATTGAACTAACCCAAAAATTCCTATTGCATTTGAAAGTAGAAACTCGCCCGATTACAACGGTACGTGTATCTTTCCCCTAGGCCATTCTGGTTAAGCGATTGTAGCAGCAGAAGTGCGAAAAATTTGATTTCTTCTCAACCATTTCTTAGCTTCAAACTCCCATATGTCGCGAACGGATTGACCTAACCCAAAAATTCCGATTGAGTCTGAAAGTAGAAACTCGCCCGATTACAACGGTATGTGTATTTTTTCCCTAGGCCATTCTGGTTAAGCGTTTGAAGCAGCAGAATTGCGAAAAATTTTTTGCCTTCTCAACCATTTCTTGGCTTCAAACTCCCATATCTCGCGAACGGATTGACCTAACCCAAAAATTCCTATTGAATCTGAAAGTAGAAACTCGCCCGATTACAACGGTATGTGTATTTTTTCCCTAGGCCATTCTGGTTAAGCGTCTGGAGCAGCAGATTTGCGAAAAATTTGTTCTCTTCTCAACCATTTCTTAGCTTCAAACTACCATATCTCGCGAACGTATTGACCTAACCCAAAAATTCCTGTTGCATCTGAAAGTAGAATCTCGCCCGATTACAACTGTATGTGTCTTTTTCCCTAGGCCATTCTGGTTAAGCGTTTGGAGCAGCAGAATTGCGAAAAATTTTTTGCCTTCCCAAACATTTCTTAGCTTCAAAGTCCCATATCTCGCGAACGGATTCACCTAACCCAAAAATTACTATTGCAACTGAAAGTAGAAACTCGCCCGATTACAACGGCATGTGTATTTTTTCCCTAGGCCATACTGGTTAAGCGTTTGAAGCAGCAGAATTGCGAAAAATTTTTTGCCTTCTCTACCATTTCTTGGCTTCAAACTCCCATATCTCGCGAACGGATTGACCTAACCCAAAAATTGCTATTGCATCTGAAAGTAGAAACTCGCACGATTACAACGGTATGTGTATTTTTTCCCTAGGCCATTCTGGTTAAGCGTTTGGAGCAGCAGAATTGCGAAAAATTTTTTGCCTTCTCAACCATTTCTTGTCTTCAAACTCCCATATCTCGCGAACGGATTGACCTAACCCAAAAATTCCTATTGCATCTGAAAGTAGAAACTCGCCCGATTAAAACGGTATGCTTATTTTTTCCCTAGGCCATTCTGCTTAAGCGTTTGGAGCAGCAGAATTGCGAAAAATTTGTTCTCTTCTCAACCATTTCTTAGCTTCAAACTCTCATATCTCGCGAACGGATTGAACTAACCCAAAAATTCCTATTGCATTAGAAAGTAGAAACTCGCCCGATTATAACGGTACGTATATTTTTCCCCTAGGCCATTCTGGATAAGCGTTTGGATCAGCAGAATTGCGAAAAATTTGTTCTCTTCTCAACCATTTCTTAGCTTCAAACTCTCATATCTCGCGAACGGATTGAACTAACCCAAAAATTCCTATTGCATTAGAAAGTAGAAACTCGCCCGATTATAACGGTACGTATATTTTTCCCCTAGGCCATTCTGGATAAGCGTTTGGAGCAGCAGAATTGCGAAAAATTTGTTCTCTTCTCAACCATTTCTTAGCTTCAAACTCTTATATCTCGCGAACGGATTGACCTAATCCAAAAATTCCTATTGCATCTGAAAGTAGAAGCTCGCCCGATTACAAAGGTATGCGTATTTTTTCCCTAGGCCATTCTGGTTAAGCGTTTGGAGCAGCAGAATTGCGAAAAATTTGTTCTCTTCTCAACCATTTCTTAGCTTCAAACTCTCATATCTCGCGAACGGATTGAACTAACCCAAAAATTCCTATTGCATTAGAAAGTAGAAACTCGCCCGATTATAACGGTATGTATATTTTTCCCCTAGGCCATTCTGGATAAGCGTTTGGATCAGCAGAATTGCGAAAAATTTGTTCTCTTCTCAACCATTTCTTAGCTTCAAACTCTCATATCTCGCGAACGGATTGAACTAACCCAAAAATTCCTATTGCATTAGAAAGTAGAAACTCGCCCGATTACAACGGTACGTGTATTTTTTCCCTAGGCCATTCTGGTTAAGCGTTTGGAGCAGCAGAAGTGCGAAAAATTTGCTGTCTTCTCAACCATTTCTTAGCTTCAAACTCCCATATCTCGCGAACGGATTGACACATACCAAAAATTCCTGTTGCATCTGAAAGTAGAAACTCGCCCGATTACAACAGTATGTGTACTTTTTCCCTAGGCCATTCTGGTTAAGCGTTTGGAGCAGCAGAAATGCGAAAAATTTGTTGCCTTCTCAACCATTTCTTGGCTTTAAACTCCCATATCTCGCGAACGGATTGACCTAACCCAAAAATTTCTGTTGCGACTGAAAGTAGAAACTCGCCCGATTACAACGGTATGTGTATTTTTTCCCTAGGCCATTCTGGTTAAGCGTTTGGAGCAGCAGAAGTGCGAAAAATTTGTTCTCTTCTCAACCATTTCGTAGCTTCAAACTCCCATATCTCGCGAACGGATTGAGCTAACCCAAAAATTCCTATTGCATCTGAAAGTAGAAACTCGCCCGATTACAACGGTATGTGTATTTTTTCCCTAGGCCTTTCTGGTTAAGCGTTTGGAGCAGCAGAATTGCGAAAAATTTTTTGCCTTCTCAACCATTTCTTGGCTTCAAACTCCCATATCTCGCGAACGGACTGACCTAGCCCAAAAATTCCTATTGCATCTGAAAGTAGAAACTCGCCCGATTACAACGATATGTGTATTTTTTCCCTGGGCCCTTCTGGTTAAGCGTTTGGAGCAGCAGAACTGCGAAAAATTTGTTGTCTTCTCAACCATTTCTTAGCTTCAAACTCCCATATTTCGCGAACGGATTGACCTAACCCAAAAATTCCTGTTGCATCTGAAAGTAGAAACTCGCCCGATTACAACGGTATGTGTATTTCTTCCCTAGGCCATTGTGTTTAAGCGTTTGGAGCAGCAGAATTGCGAAAAATTTTTTGCCTTCTCAACCATTTCTTGTCTTCAAACTCCCATATCTCGCGAACGGATTGACCTAACCCAAAAATTCCTACTGCATCGGAAAGTAGAAACTCGCCCGATTACAAAGGTATGTGTCTTTTTTCCCTAGGCCATTCTGGTTAAGCGTTTGGAGCAACAGAATTGCGAAAAATTTGTTCTCTTCTCAACCATTTCTTAGCTTCAAACTCACATATCTCGCGAACGGATTGACCTAACCCAAAAATTCCTATTGCATCTGAAAGTAGAAACTCGCCCGATTACAACGGTATGTGTATTTTTTCCCTAGGCCATTCTGGTTAAGCGTTTGGAGCAGCAGAAGTGCGAAAAATTTGTTCTCTTCTCAACCATTTCGTAGCTTCAATCTCCCATATCTCGCGAACGGATTGAGCTAACCCAAAAATTCCTATTGCATCTGAAAGTAGAAACTCGCCCGATTACAACGGTATGTGTATTTTTTCCCTAGGCCTTTCTGGTTAAGCGTTTGGAGCAGCAGAATTGCGAAAAATTTTTTGCCCTCTCAACCATTTCTTGGCTTCAAACTCCCATATCTCGCGAACGGACTGACCTAGCCCAAAAATTCCTATTGCAACTGAAAGTAGAAACTCGCCCGATTACAACGATATGTGTATTTTTTCCCTGGGCCCTTCTGGTTAAGCGTTTGGAGCAGCAGAACTGCGAAAAATTTGTTGTCTTCTCAACCATTTCTTAGCTTCAAACTCCCATATTTCGCGAACGGATTGACCTAACCCAAAAAATCCTGTTGCATCTGAAAGTAGAAACTCGCCCGATTACAACGGTATGTGTATTTCTTCCTTAGGCCATTGTGGTTAAGCGTTTGGAGCAACAGCATTGCGAAAAATTTTTTGCCTTCTCAACCATTTCTTGTCTTCAATCTCCCATATCTCGCGAACGGATTGACCTAACCGAAAAATTCCTACTGCATCTGAAAGTAGAAACTCGCCCGATTACAACGGTACGTGTATTTTTTCCCTAGGCCATTCTGGTTAAGCGTTTGGAGCAGCAGAACTGCGAAAAATCTGTTGTCTTCTCAACCATTTCTTAGCTTCAAACTCCCATATTTCGCGAACGGATTGACCTAACCCAAAAATTCCTGTTGCATCTGAAAGTAGAAACTCGCCCGATTACAACGGTATGTGTATTTCTTCCCTAGGCCATTGTCTTTAAGCGTTTGGAGCAGCAGAACTGCGAAAAATTTTTTGCCTTCTCAACCATTTCTTAGATTCAAACTCTCATATCTCGCGAACGGATTGACCTAATCCAAAAATTCCTATTGCATCTGAAAGTCGAAGCTCGCCCGATTACAACGGTATGCGTATTTTTTCCCTAGACCATTCTGGTTAAGCGTATGGAGCAGCAGAATTGCGAAAAATTTGTTCTCTTCTCAACCATTTCTTGTCTTCAAACTCCCATATCTCGCGAACGGATTGACCTAACCCAAAAATTCCTATTGCATCTGAAAGTTGAAACTCGCCCGATTACAACGGTATGCGTATTTTTTCCCTAGGCCATTCTGGTTAAGCGTTTGGAGCAGCAGAATTGCGAAAAATTTGTTCTCTTCTCAACCATTTCTTAGCTTCAAACTCTCATATCTCGCGAACGGATTGACCTAATCCAAAAATTCCTATTGCATCTGAAAGTCGAAGCTCGCCCGATTACAACGGTATGCGTATTTTTTCCCTAGGCCATTCTGGTTAAGCGTTTGGAGCAGCAGAATTGCGAAAAATTTGTTCTCTTCTCAACCATTTCTTAGCTTCGAACTGCCATATCTCGCGAACGGATTGACCTAACCCAAAAATTCCTATTGCATTTGAAAGTAGAAACTCGCCCGATTACAACGGTACGTGTATTTTTCCCCTAGGCCATTCTGGATAAGCGATTGGAGCAGCAGAAGTGCGGAAAATTTGTTATCTTGTCAACCATTTCTTAGCTTCAAAGTCCCATATCTCGCGAACGGATTGACCTAATCCAAAAATTCCTATTGCAATTGAAAGTAGAAGCTCGCCCGATTACAACGGTATGCGTATTTTTTCCCTAGGCCATTCTGGATAAGCGATTGGAGCAGCAGAAGTGCGGAAAATTTGTTGTCTTGTCAACCATTTCTTAGCTTCAAAGTTCCATTTCTCGCGAACGGATTGACCTAATCCAAAAATTCCTATTGTAACTGAAAGTAGAAACTCGCCCGATTACAACGGTATGTGTATTTTTTCCCTAGGCCATTCTGGTTAAGCGTTTGGAGCAGCAGAAGTGCGAAAAATTTGTTCTCTTCTCAACCATTTCTTAGCTTCAAACTCCCATATCTCGCGAACGGATTGACCTAACCCAAAAATTCCTATTGCATCTGAAAGTAGAAACTCGCCCGATTACAACGGTATGTGTATTTTTTCCCTAGGCCATTCTGGTTAAGCGTTTGGAGCAGCAGAAGTGCGAAAAATTTGTTCTCTTCTCAACCATTTCTTAGCTTCAAACTCCCATATCTCGCGAACGGATTGAGCTAACCCAAAAATTCCTATTGAATCTGAAAGTAGAAACTCGTCCGATTACAACGGTACGTGTATTTTTCCCGTAGGCCATTCTGGATAAGAGATTGGAGCAGCAGAAGTGCGGAAAATTTGTTGTCTTGTCAACCATTTCTTAGCTTCAAAGTCCCATATCTCGCGAACGGATTGACTTAATCCAAAAATTCCTATTGTAACTGAAAGTAGAAACTCGCCCGATTACAACGGTATGCGTATTTTTTCCCTAGACCATTCTGGTTAAGCGTATGGAGCAGCAGAATTGCGAAAAATTTTTTGCCTTCTCAACCATTTCTTAGCTTCAAACTCCCATATCTCGCGAACGGATTGACCTAACCCAAAAATTCCTATGGCATCTGAAAGTTGAAACTCGCCCGATTACAACGGTATGCGTATTTTTTCCCCAGGCCATTCTGGTTAAGCGTTTGGAGCAGCAGAATTGCGAAAAATTTGTTCTCTTCGCAACCATTTCTTAGCTTCAAACTCTCATATCTCGCGAACGGATTGACTTAATCCAAAAATTCCTATTGCAACTGAAAGTAGAAACTCGCCCGATTACAACGGTACGTGTATTTTTCCCATAGGCCATTCTGGATAAGCGGTTGGAGCAGCAGAAGTGCGGAAAACTTGTTGCCTTGTCAACCATTTCTTAGTTTCAAAGTCCCATATCTCGCGAACGGATTGACTTAATCCAAAAATTCCTATTGCAACTGAAAGTAGAAACTCGCCCGATTACAACGGTATGCGAATTTTTTCCCTAGGCCATTCTGGTTAAGCGTTTGGAGCAGCAGAATTGCGAAAAATTTTTTGCCTTCTCAACCATTTCTTAGCTTCAAACTCCCATATCTCACGAACGGATTGACTTAACCCAAAAATTCCTATTGCATTTGAAAGTAGAAACTCGCCCGATTACAACGGTACGTGTATTTTTCCCCTAGGCCATTCTGGATAAGCGATTGGAGAAGCAGAAGTGCGGAAAATTTTTTGTCTTGTCAACCATTTCTTAGCTTCAAAGTCCCATTTCTCGCAAACGGATTGACACATACCAAAAATTCCTGTTGCATCTGAAAGTAGAAACTCGCCCGATTACAACAGTATGTGTACTTTTTCCCTAGGCCATTCTGGTTAAGCGTTTGGAGCAGCAGAAATGCGAAAAATTTGTTGCCTTCTCAACCATTTCTTGGCTTTAAACTCCCATATCTCGCGAACGGATTGACCTAACCCAAAAATTTCTGTTGCGACTGAAAGTAGAAACTCGCCCGATTACAAGAGTATGTGTATTTTTTCCATAGGCCATTCTGGTTAAGCGTTTGGAGCAGCAGAATTGCGAAAAATTTGTTCTCTTCTCAACCATTTCTTAGCATCAAACTACCATATCTCGCGAACGGATTGAACTAACCCAAAAATTCCTATTGCATTTGAAAGTAGAAACTCGCCCGATTACAACGGTATGCGTATTTTTTCCCTAGGCCATTCTGGTTAAGCGTTTGGAGCAGCAGAATTGCGAAAAATTTTTTGCCTTCTCAACCATTTCTTAGCTTCAAACTCCCATATCTCGCGAACGGATTGACTTAACCCAAAAATTCCTATTGCATTTGAAAGTAGAAACTCGCCCGATTACAACGGTACGTGTATTTTTCCCCTAGGCCATTCTGGATAAGCGATTGGAGCAGCAGAAGAGCGGAAAATTTTTTGTCTTCTCAACCATTTCTTGTCTTCAAACTCCCATATCTCGCGAACGGATTGACCTAACCCAAAAATTCCTACTGCATCGGAAAGTAGAAACTCGCCCGATTACAAAGGTATGTGTCTTTTTTCCCTAGGCCATTCTGGTTAAGCGTTTGGATTAGCAGAAGTGCGAAAAATTTGTTCTCTTCTCAACCATTTCTTAGCTTCAAACTCTCATATCTCGCGAACGGATTGACTTTATCCAAAAATTCCTATTGCAACTGAAAGTAGAAACTCGCCCGATTACAACGGTACGTGTATTTTTCCCATAGGCCATTCTGGATAAGCGGTTGGAGCAGCAGAAGTGCGGAAAACTTGTTGCCTTGTCAACCATTTCTTAGTTTCAAAGTCCCATATCTCGCGAACGGATTGACTGAATCCAAAAATTCCTATTGCAACTGAAAGTAGAAACTCGCCCGATTACAACGGTATGCGTATTTTTTCCCTAGGCCATTCTGGTTAAGCGTTTGGAGCAGCAGAATTGCGAAAAATTTTTTGCCTTCTCAACCATTTCTTAGCTTCAAACTCCCATATCTCGCGAACGGATTGACCTAACCCAAAAATTCCTATTGCATCTGAAAGTAGAAACTCGCCCGATTACAACGGTATGTGTATTTTTTCCCTAGGCCATTCTGGTTAAGCGTTTGGAGCAGCAGAAGTGCGAAAAATTTGTTCTCTTCTCAACCATTTCTTAGCTTCAAACTCCCATATCTCGCGAACGGATTGAGCTAACCCAAAAATTCCTATTGAATCTGAAAGTAGAAACTCGTCCGATTACAACGGTACGTGTATTTTTCCCGTAGGCCATTCTGGATAAGAGATTGGAGCAGCAGAAGTGCGGAAAATTTGTTGTCTTGTCAACCATTTCTTAGCTTCAAAGTCCCATATCTCGCGAACGGATTGACTTAATCCAAAAATTCCTATTGTAACTGAAAGTAGAAACTCGCCCGATTACAACGGTATGCGTATTTTTTCCCTAGACCATTCTGGTTAAGCGTATGGAGCAGCAGAATTGCGAAAAATTTGTTCTCTTCTCAACCATTTCTTGTCTTCAAACTCCCATATCTCGCGAACGGATTGACCTAACCCAAAAATTCCTATTGCATCTGAAAGTTGAAACTCGCGAGATTACAACGGTATGCGTATTTTTTCCCTAGGCCATTCTGGTTAAGCGTTTGGAGCAGCAGAATTGCGAAAAATTTGTTCTCTTCGCAACCATTTCTTAGCTTCAAACTCTCATATCTCGCGAACAGATTGACTTAATCCAAAAATTCCTATTGCAACTGAAAGTAGAAACTCGCCCGATTACAACGGTACGTGTATTTTTCCCATAGGCCATTCTGGATAAGCGGTTGGAGCAGCAGAAGTGCGGAAAACTTGTTGCCTTGTCAACCATTTCTTAGTTTCAAAGTCCCATATCTCGCGAACGGATTGACTTAATCCAAAAATTCCTATTGCAACTGAAAGTAGAAACTCGCCCGATTACAACGGTATGCGTATTTTTTCCCTAGGCCATTCTGGTTAAGCGTTTGGAGCAGCAGAATTGCGAAAAATTTTTTGCCTTCTCAACCATTTCTTAGCTTCAAACTCCCATATCTCACGAACGGATTGACTTAACCCAAAAATTCCTATTGCATTTGAAAGTAGAAACTCGCCCGATTACAACGGTACGTGTATTTTTCCCCTAGGCCATTCTGGATAAGCGATTGGAGAAGCAGAAGTGCGGAAAATTTTTTGTCTTGTCAACCATTTCTTAGCTTCAAAGTCCCATTTCTCGCAAACGGATTGACACATACCAAAAATTCCTGTTGCATCTGAAAGTAGAAACTCGCCCGATTACAACAGTATGTGTATTTTTTCCATAGGCCATTCTGGTTAAGCGTTTGGAGCAGCAGAATTGCGAAAAATTTGTTCTCTTCTCAACCATTTCTTAGCATCAAACTACCATATCTCGCGAACGGATTGAACTAACCCAAAAATTCCTATTGCATCTGAAAGTAGAAACTCGCCCGATTACAACGGTATGTGTATTTTTTCCCTAGGCCATTCTGGTTAAGCGTTTGGAGCAGCAGAAGTGCGAAAAATTTGTTCTCTTCTCAACCATTTCTTAGCTTCAAACTCCCATATCTCGCGAACGGATTGAGCTAACCCAAAAATTCCTATTGAATCTGAAAGTAGAAACTCGTCCGATTACAACGGTACGTGTATTTTTCCCGTAGGCCATTCTGGATAAGAGATTGGAGCAGCAGAAGTGCGGAAAATTTGTTGTCTTGTCAACCATTTCTTAGCTTCAAAGTCCCATTTCTCGCAAACGGATTGACACATACCAAAAATTCCTGTTGCATCTGAAAGTAGAAACTCGCCCGATTACAACAGTATGTGTACTTTTTCCCTAGGCCATTCTGGTTAAGCGTTTGGAGCAGCAGAAATGCGAAAAATTTGTTGCCTTCTCAACCATTTCTTGGCTTTAAACTCCCATATCTCGCGAACGGATTGACCTAACCCAAAAATTTCTGTTGCGACTGAAAGTAGAAACTCGCCCGATTACAACAGTATGTGTACTTTTTCCCTAGGCCATTCTGGTTAAGCGTTTGGAGCAGCAGAAATGCGAAAAATTTGTTGCCTTCTCAACCATTT
This sequence comes from Ptiloglossa arizonensis, assembly GCF_051014685.1. Classification (NCBI taxonomy): domain Eukaryota; kingdom Metazoa; phylum Arthropoda; class Insecta; order Hymenoptera; family Colletidae; genus Ptiloglossa; species Ptiloglossa arizonensis. The sequence continues at coordinate 55,700 of NW_027479060.1, forward strand.
CTTGGCTTTAAACTCCCATATCTCGCGAACGGATTGACCTAACCCAAAAATTTCTGTTGCGACTGAAAGTAGAAACTCGCCCGATTACAACAGTATGTGTATTTTTTCCATAGGCCATTCTGGTTAAGCGTTTGGAGCAGCAGAATTGCGAAAAATTTGTTCTCTTCTCAACCATTTCTTAGCATCAAACTACCATATCTCGCGAACGGATTGAACTAACCCAAAAATTCCTATTGCATTTGAAAGTAGAAACTCGCCCGATTACAACGGTATGCGTATTTTTTCCCTAGGCCATTCTGGTTAAGCGTTTGGAGCAGCAGAATTGCGAAAAATTTTTTGCCTTCTCAACCATTTCTTAGCTTCAAACTCCCATATCTCGCGAACGGATTGACTTAACCCAAAAATTCCTATTGCATTTGAAAGTAGAAACTCGCCCGATTACAACGGTACGTGTATTTTTCCCCTAGGCCATTCTGGATAAGCGATTGGAGCAGCAGAAGTGCGGAAAATTTTTTGTCTTCTCAACCATTTCTTGTCTTCAAACTCCCATATCTCGCGAACGGATTGACCTAACCCAAAAATTCCTACTGCATCGGAAAGTAGAAACTCGCCCGATTACAAAGGTATGTGTCTTTTTTCCCTAGGCCATTCTGGTTAAGCGTTTGGAGCAGCAGAAGTGCGAAAAATTTGTTCTCTTCTCAACCATTTCTTAGCTTCAAACTCCCATATCTCGCGAACGGATTGAGCTAACCCAAAAATTCCTATTGAATCTGAAAGTAGAAACTCGTCCGATTACAACGGTACGTGTATTTTTCCCGTAGGCCATTCTGGATAAGAGATTGGAGCAGCAGAAGTGCGGAAAATTTGTTGTCTTGTCAACCATTTCTTAGCTTCAAAGTCCCATATCTCGCGAACGGATTGACTTAATCCAAAAATTCCTATTGTAACTGAAAGTAGAAACTCGCCCGATTACAACGGTATGCGTATTTTTTCCCTAGACCATTCTGGTTAAGCGTATGGAGCAGCAGAATTGCGAAAAATTTGTTCTCTTCTCAACCATTTCTTGTCTTCAAACTCCCATATCTCGCGAACGGATTGACCTAACCCAAAAATTCCTATTGCATCTGAAAGTTGAAACTCGCCCGATTACAACGGTATGCGTATTTTTTCCCTAGGCCATTCTGGTTAAGCGTTTGGAGCAGCAGAATTGCGAAAAATTTGTTCTCTTCTCAACCATTTCTTAGCTTCAAACTCTCATATCTCGCGAACGGATTGACTTTATCCAAAAATTCCTATTGCAACTGAAAGTAGAAACTCGCCCGATTACAACGGTACGTGTATTTTTCCCATAGGCCATTCTGGATAAGCGGTTGGAGCAGCAGAAGTGCGGAAAACTTGTTGCCTTGTCAACCATTTCTTAGTTTCAAAGTCCCATATCTCGCGAACGGATTGACTGAATCCAAAAATTCCTATTGCAACTGAAAGTAGAAACTCGCCCGATTACAACGGTATGCGTATTTTTTCCCTAGGCCATTCTGGTTAAGCGTTTGGAGCAGCAGAATTGCGAAAAATTTTTTGCCTTCTCAACCATTTCTTAGCTTCAAACTCCCATATCTCACGAACGGATTGACTTAACCCAAAAATTCCTATTGCATTTGAAAGTAGAAACTCGCCCGATTACAACGGTACGTGTATTTTTCCCCTAGGCCATTCTGGATAAGCGATTGGAGAAGCAGAAATGCGGAAAATTTTTTGTTTTGTCAACCATTTCTTATCTTCAAAGTCGCATTTCTCGCAAACGGATTGACACATACCAAAAATTCCTGTTGCATCTGAAAGTAGAAACTCGCCCGATTACAACAGTATGTGTACTTTTTCCCTAGGCCATTCTGGTTAAGCGTTTGGAGCAGCAGAAATGCGAAAAATTTGTTGCCTTCTCAACCATTTCTTGGCTTTAAACTCCCATATCTCGCGAACGGATTGACCTAACCCAAAAATTTCTGTTGCGACTGAAAGTAGAAACTCGCCCGATTACAACAGTATGTGTATTTTTTCCATATGCCATTCTGGTTAAGCGTTTGGAGCAGCAGAATTGCGAAAAATTTGTTCTCTTCTCAACCATTTCTTAGCATCAAACTACCATATCTCGCGAACGGATTGAACTGACCCAAAAATTCCTATTGCATTTGAAAGTAGAAACTCGCCCGATTACAACGGTATGCGTATTTTTTCCCTAGGCCATTCTGGTTAAGCGTTTGGAGCAGCAGAATTGCGAAAAATTTGTTCTCTTCTCAACCATTTCTTGGCTTCAAACTCCCATATTTCGCGAACGAACTGACCTAACCCAAAAATTTCTGTTGCGACTGAAAGTAGAAACTCGCCCGATTACAACAGTATGTGTATTTTTTCCCTAGGCCATTCTGGTTAAGCGTTTGGAGCAGCAGAATTGCGAAAAATTTGTTCTCTTCTCAACCATTTCTTAGCATCAAACTCCCATATCTCGCGAACGGATTGACCTAACCCAAAAATTCCTATTGCATCTGAAAGTAGAAACTCGCCCGATTACAACGGTACGTGTATTTTTCCCCTAGGCCATTCTGGATAAGCGATTGGAGCAGCAGAAGTGCGGAAAATTTTTTGTCTTGTCAACCATTTCTTAGCTTCAAAGTCCCATTTCTCGCGAACGGATTGACCTAATCCAAAAATTCCTATTGTAACTGAAAGTAGAAACTCGCCCGATTACAACGGTATGTGTATTTTTTCCCTAGGCCATTCTGGTTAAGCGTTTGGAGCAGCAGAAGTGCGAAAAATTTGCTGTCTTCTCAACCATTTCTTAGCTTCAAACTCCCATATCTCGCGAACGGATTGACACATACCAAAAATTCCTGTTGCATCTGAAAGTAGAAACTCGCCCGATTACAACAGTATGTGTACTTTTTCCCTAGGCCATTCTGGTTAAGCGTTTGGAGCAGCAGAAATGCGAAAAATTTGTTGCCTTCTCAACCATTTCTTGGCTTTAAACTCCCATATCTCGCGAACGGATTGACCTAACCCAAAAATTTCTGTTGCGACTGAAAGTAGAAACTCGCCCGATTACAACAGTATGTGTATTTTTTCCCTAGGCCATTCTGGTTAAGCGTTTGGAGCAGCAGAATTGCGAAAAATTTGTTCTCTTCTCAACCATTTCTTAGCATCAAACTCCCATATCTCGCGAACGGATTGACCTAACCCAAAAATTCCTATTGCATCTGAAAGTAGAAACTCGCCCGATTACAACGGTATGTGTATTTTTTCCCTAGGCCATTCTGGTTAAGCGTTTGGAGCAGCAGAAGTGCGAAAAATTTGTTCTCTTCTCAACCATTTCGTAGCTTCAAACTCCCATATCTCGCGAACGGATTGAGCTAACCCAAAAATTCCTATTGCATCTGAAAGTAGAAACTCGCCCGATTACAACGGTATGTGTATTTTTTCCCTAGGCCTTTCTGGTTAAGCGTTTGGAGCAGCAGAATTGCGAAAAATTTTTTGCCTTCTCAACCATTTCTTGGCTTCAAACTCCCATATCTCGCGAACGGACTGATCTAGCCCAAAAATTCCTATTGCATCTGAAAGTAGAAACTCGCCCGATTACAACGATATGTGTATTTTTTCCCTGGGCCCTTCTGGTTAAGCGTTTGGAGCAGCAGAACTGCGAAAAATTTGTTGTCTTCTCAACCATTTCTTGTCTTCAAACTCCCATATCTCGCGAACGGATTGACCTAACCCAAAAGTTCCTACTGCATCGGAAAGTAGAAACTCGCCCGATTACAAAGGTATGTGTCTTTTTTCCCTAGGCCATTCTGGTTAAGCGTTTGGAGCAGCAGAATTGCGAAAAATTTGTTCTCTTCTCAACCATTTCTTGGCTTCAAACTCCCATATTTCGCGAACGAACTGACCTAACCCAAAAATTCCTGTTGCATTTGAAAGTAGAAACTCGCCCGATTACAACGGTACGTGTATTTTTCCCCTAGGCCATTCTGGATAAGCGATTGGAGCAGCAGAAGTGCGGAAAATTTTTTGTCTTGTCAACCATTTCTTAGCTTCAAAGTCCCATTTCTCGCGAACGGATTGACCTAATCCAAAAATTCCTATTGTAACTGAAAGTAGAAACTCGCCCGATTACAACGGTATGTGTATTTTTTCCCTAGGCCATTCTGGTTAAGCGTTTGGAGCAGCAGAAGTGCGAAAAATTTGCTGTCTTCTCAACCATTTCTTAGCTTCAAACTCCCATATCTCGCGAACGGATTGACACATACCAAAAATTCCTGTTGCATCTGAAAGTAGAAACTCGCCCGATTACAACAGTATGTGTACTTTTTCCCTAGGCCATTCTGGTTAAGCGTTTGGAGAAGCAGAAATGCGAAAAATTTGTTGCCTTCTCAACCATTTCTTGGCTTTAAACTCCCATATCTCGCGAACGGATTGACCTAACCCAAAAATTTCTGTTGCGACTGAAAGTAGAAACTCGCCCGATTACAACAGTATGTGTATTTTTTCCCTAGGCCATTCTGGTTAAGCGTTTGGAGCAGCAGAATTGCGAAAAATTTGTTCTCTTCTCAACCATTTCTTAGCATCAAACTCCCATATCTCGCGAACGGATTGACCTAACCCAAAAATTCCTATTGCATCTGAAAGTAGAAACTCGCCCGATTACAACGGTATGTGTATTTTTTCCCTAGGCCATTCTGGTTAAGCGTTTGGAGCAGCAGAAGTGCGAAAAATTTGTTCTCTTCTCAACCATTTCGTAGCTTCAAACTCCCATATCTCGCGAACGGATTGAGCTAACCCAAAAATTCCTATTGCATCTGAAAGTAGAAACTCGCCCGATTACAACGGTATGTGTATTTTTTCCCTAGGCCTTTCTGGTTAAGCGTTTGGAGCAGCAGAATTGCGAAAAATTTTTTGCCTTCTCAACCATTTCTTGGCTTCAAACTCCCATATCTCGCGAACGGACTGACCTAGCCCAAAAATTCCTATTGCATCTGAAAGTAGAAACTCGCCCGATTACAACGATATGTGTATTTTTTCCCTGGGCCCTTCTGGTTAAGCGTTTGGAGCAGCAGAACTGCGAAAAATTTGTTGTCTTCTCAACCATTTCTTGTCTTCAAACTCCCATATCTCGCGAACGGATTGACCTAACCCAAAAGTTCCTACTGCATCGGAAAGTAGAAACTCGCCCGATTACAAAGGTATGTGTCTTTTTTCCCTAGGCCATTCTGGTTAAGCGTTTGGAGCAGCAGAATTGCGAAAAATTTGTTCTCTTCTCAACCATTTCTTGGCTTCAAACTCCCATATTTCGCGAACGAACTGACCTAACCCAAAAATTCCTGTTGCATTTGAAAGTAGAAACTCGCCCGATTACAACGGTACGTGTATTTTTCCCCTAGGCCATTCTGGATAAGCGATTGGAGCAGCAGAAGTGCGGAAAATTTGTTGTCTTGTCAACCATTTCTTAGCTTCAAAGTCCCATTTCTCGCGAACGGATTGACCTAATCCAAAAATTCCTATTGTAACTGAAAGTAGAAACTCGCCCGATTACAACAGTATGTGTACTTTTCCCCAAGGGCATTCTGGTTAAGCGTTTGGAGCAGCAGAAGTGCGAAAAATTTTTTGCCTTCTCAACCATTTCTTGGCTTTAAACTCCCATATCTCGCGAACGGATAGACCTAACCCAAAAATTTCTGTTGCGACTGAAAGTAGAAACTCGCCCCATTACAACGGTGTGGGTATTTTTTCCCTAGGCCATTCTGGTTAAGCGTTTGGAGCAGCAGAAGTGCGAATAATTTGTTCTCTTCTCAACCATTTCTTAGCTTCAAACTCCCATATCTCGCGAACGGATTGACCTAACCCAAAAATTCCTATTGTATCTGAAAGTAGAAACTCGCCCGATTACAACGGTATGTGTATTTTTTCCCTAGGCCATTCTGTTTAAGCGTTTGGAGCAGCAGAATTGCGAAAAATTTTTTGCCTTCTCAACCATTTCTTGGCTTCAAACTCCCATATCTCGCGAACGGACTGACCCAACCCAAAAATTCCTATTGCATCTGAAAGTAGAAGCTCGCCCGATTACAAAGGTATGTGTATTTTTTCCCTAGGCCATTCTGGTTAAGCGATTGGAGCTGCAGAAGTGCGAAAAATTTGTTCTCTTCTCAACCATTTCTTAGCTTCAAACTCCCATATCTCGCGAACGGATTGACCTATCCCAAAAATTCCTGTTCCATCTGAAAGTAGAAACTCGCCCGATTACAACGGTATGTGTATTTTTTCCCTGGGTCCTTCTGGTTAAGCGTTTGGAGCAGCAGAACTGCGAAAAATTTGTTCTCTTCTCAACCATTTCTTAGCTTCAAACTCCCATGTTTCGCGAACGGATTGACCTAACCCAAAAATTCCTATTGCATCTGAAAGTAGAAGCTCGCCCGATTACAAAGGTTTGTGTATTTTTTCCCTAGGCCATTCTGGTTAAGCGTTTGGAGCAGCAGAAGTGCGAAAAATTTGTTCTCTTCTCAACCATTTCTTAGCTTCAAACTACCATATCTCGCGAACGGACTGACCTAACCCAAAAATTCCTATTGCATCTGAAAGTAGAAACTCGCCCGATTACAACGGTATGTGTATTTTTTCCCTGGGCCCTTCTGGTTAAGCGTTTGGAGCAGCAGAACTGCGAAAAATTTGTTGTCTTCTCAACCATTTCTTAGCTTCAAAGTCCCATTTCTCGCGAACGGATTGACCTAATCCAAAAATTCCTATTGTAACTGAAAGTAGAAACTCGCCCGATTACAACGGTATGTGTATTTTTTCCCTAGGCCATTCTGGTTAAGCGTTTGGAGCAGCAGAGGTGCGAAAAATTTGTTGTCTTCTCAACCATTTCTTGGCTTCAAACTCCCATATCTCGCGAACGGATTGACCTATCCCAAAAATTCCTGTTCCATCTGAAAGTAGAAACTCGCCCGATTACAACGGTATGTGTATTTTTTCCCTGGGCCCTTCTGGTTAAGCGTTTGGAGCAGCAGAACTGCGAAAAATTTGTTGTCTTCTCAACCATTTCTTAGCTTCAAACTCCCATATTTCGCGAACGGATTGACCTAACCCAAAAAATCCTGTTGCATCTGAAAGTAGAAACTCGCCCGATTACAACGGTATGTGTATTTCTTCCCTAGGCCATTCTGGTTAAGCGTTTGGAGCAGCAGAAGTGCGAAAAATTTGTTCTCTTCTCAACCATTTCTTAGCTTCAAACTACCATATCTCGCGAACGGATTGACCTAACCCAAAAATTCTTATTGCATTTGAAAGTAGAAACTCGCCCGATTACAACGGAACGTGTATTTTTCACCTAGGCCATTCTGGATAAGCGATTGGAGCAGCAGAAGTGCGGAAAATTTGTTGTCTTGTCAACCATTTCTTAGCTTCGAAGTCCCATATCTCGCGAACAGATTGACTTAATCCAAAAATTCCTATTGTAACTGAAAGTAGAAGCTCGCCCGATTACAACAGTATGTGTACTTTTCCCCTAGGCCATTCTGGATAAGCGATTGGAGCAGCAGAAGTGCCGAAAATTTGTTGTCTTGTCAACCATTTCTTAGCTTCAAAGTCCCATTTCTCGCGAACGGATTTACCTATCCCAAAAATTCCTGTTGCATCTGAAAGTAGAAACTCGCCCGATTACAACGGTATGTGTATTTTTTCCCTGGGCCCTTCTGGTTAAGCGTTTGGAGCAGCAGAACTGCGAAAAATTTGTTGTCTTCTCAACCATTTCTTAGCTTCAAACTCTCATATCTCGCGAACGGATTGACCTATCCCAAAAATTCCTGTTGCATCTGAAAGTAGAAACTCGCCCGATTACAACGGTACGTGTATTTTTCCCCTAGGCCATTCTGGATAAGCGATTGGAGCAGCAGAAGTGCCGAAAATTTGTTGTCTTGTCAACCATTTCTTAGCTTCAAAGTCCCATTTCTCGCGAACGGATTTACCTAATCCAAAAATTCCTATTGCAACTGAAAGTAGAAACTCGCCCGATTACAACGGTATTTGTATTTTTTCCCTAGGCCATTCTGGTTAAGCGTTTGGAGCAGCAGAAGTGCGAAAAATTTGTTGTCTTCTCAACCATTTCTTAGCTTCAAACTCTCATATCTCGCGAACGGATTGACCTATCCCAAAAATTCCTGTTGCATCTGAAAGTAGAAACTCGCCCGATTACAACGGTATGTGTATTTTTTCCCTGGGCCCTTCTGGTTAAGCGTTTGGAGCAGCAGAACTGCGAAAAATTTGTTGTCTTCTCAACTATTTCTTAGCTTCAAACTCCCATATCTCGCGAACGAACTGACCTAACCCAAAAATTCCTATTGCATCTGAAAGTAGAAACTCGCCCGATTACAACAGTATGTGTACTTTTCCCCAAGGGCATTCTGGTTAAGCGTTTGGAGCAGCAGAAGTGCGAAAAATTTTTTGCCTTCTCAACCATTTCTTGGCTTTAAACTCCCATATCTCGCGAACGGATAGACCTAACCCAAAAATTTCTGTTGCGACTGAAAGTAGAAACTCGCCCCATTACAACGGTGTGGGTATTTTTTCCCTAGGCCATTCTGGTTAAGCGTTTGGAGCAGCAGAAGTGCGAATAATTTGTTCTCTTCTCAACCATTTCTTAGCTTCAAACTCCCATATCTCGCGAACGGATTGACCTAACCCAAAAATTCCTATTGTATCTGAAAGTAGAAACTCGCCCGATTACAACGGTATGTGTATTTTTTCCCTAGGCCATTCTGTTTAAGCGTTTGGAGCAGCAGAATTGCGAAAAATTTTTTGCCTTCTCAACCATTTCTTGGCTTCAAACTCCCATATCTCGCGAACGGACTGACCCAACCCAAAAATTCCTATTGCATCTGAAAGTAGAAGCTCGCCCGATTACAAAGGTATGTGTATTTTTTCCCTAGGCCATTCTGGTTAAGCGATTGGAGCTGCAGAAGTGCGAAAAATTTGTTCTCTTCTCAACCATTTCTTAGCTTCAAACTCCCATATCTCGCGAACGGATTGACCTATCCCAAAAATTCCTGTTCCATCTGAAAGTAGAAACTCGCCCGATTACAACGGTATGTGTATTTCTTCCCTGGGTCCTTCTGGTTAAGCGTTTGGAGCAGCAGAACTGCGAAAAATTTGTTCTCTTCTCAACCATTTCTTAGCTTCAAACTCCCATGTTTCGCGAACGGATTGACCTAACCCAAAAATTCCTATTGCATCTGAAAGTAGAAGCTCGCCCGATTACAAAGGTTTGTGTATTTTTTCCCTAGGCCATTCTGGTTAAGCGTTTGGAGCAGCAGAAGTGCGAAAAATTTGTTCTCTTCTCAACCATTTCTTAGCTTCAAACTACCATATCTCGCGAACGGACTGACCTAACCCAAAAATTCCTATTGCATCTGAAAGTAGAAACTCGCCCGATTACAACGGTATGTGTATTTTTTCCCTGGGCCCTTCTGGTTAAGCGTTTGGAGCAGCAGAACTGCGAAAAATTTGTTGTCTTCTCAACCATTTCTTAGCTTCAAACTCCCATATTTCGCGAACGGATTGACCCAACCCAAAAAATCCTGTTGCATCTGAAAGTAGAAACTTACCCGATTACAACGGTATGTGTACTTCTTCCCTAGGCCATTGTGGTTAAGCGTTTGGAGCAGCAGAGGTGCGAAAAATTTGTTGTCTTCTCAACCATTTCTTGGCTTCAAACTCCCATATCTCGCGAACGGATTGACCTATCCCAAAAATTCCTGTTCCATCTGAAAGTAGAAACTCGCCCGATTACAACGGTATGTGTATTTTTTCCCTGGGCCCTTCTGGTTAAGCGTTTGGAGCAGCAGAACTGCGAAAAATTTGTTGTCTTCTCAACCATTTCTTAGCTTCAAACTCCCATATTTCGCGCACGGATTGACCTAACCCAAAAAATCCTGTTGCATCTGAAAGTAGAAACTCGCCCGATTACAACGGTATGTGTATTTTTTCCCTAGGCCATTCTGTTTAAGCGTTTGGAGCAGCAGAATTGCGAAAAATTTTTTGCCTTCTCAACCATTTCTTGGCTTCAAACTCCCATATCTCGCGAACGAACTGACCTAACCCAAAAATTCCTATTGCATCTGAAAGTAGAAACTCGCCCGATTACAACAGTATGTGTACTTTTCCCCAAGGGCATTCTGGTTAAGCGTTTGGAGCAGCAGAAGTGCGAAAAATTTTTTGCCTTCTCAACCATTTCTTGGCTTTAAACTCCCATATCTCGCGAACGGATAGACCTAACCCAAAAATTTCTGTTGCGACTGAAAGTAGAAACTCGCCCCATTACAACGGTGTGGGTATTTTTTCCCTAGGCCATTCTGGTTAAGCGTTTGGAGCAGCAGAAGTGCGAATAATTTGTTCTCTTCTCAACCATTTCTTAGCATCAAACTCCCATATCTCGCGAACGGATTGACCTAACCCAAAAATTCCTATTGTATCTGAAAGTAGAAACTCGCCCGATTACAACGGTATGTGTATTTTTTCCCTGGGCCCTTCTGGTTAAGCGTTTGGAGCAGCAGAACTGCGAAAAATTTGTTGTCTTCTCAACTATTTCTTAGCTTCAAACTCCCATATCTCGCGAACGAACTGACCTAACCCAAAAATTCCTATTGCATCTGAAAGTAGAAACTCGCCCGATTACAACAGTATGTGTACTTTTCCCCAAGGGCATTCTGGTTAAGCGTTTGGAGCAGCAGAAGTGCGAAAAATTTTTTGCCTTCTCAACCATTTCTTGGCTTTAAACTCCCATATCTCGCGAACGGATAGACCTAACCCAAAAATTTCTGTTGCGACTGAAAGTAGAAACTCGCCCCATTACAACGGTGTGGGTATTTTTTCCCTAGGCCATTCTGGTTAAGCGTTTGGAGCAGCAGAAGTGCGAATAATTTGTTCTCTTCTCAACCATTTCTTGGCTTCAAACTCCCATATCTCGCGAACGGACTGACCCAACCCAAAAATTCCTATTGCATCTGAAAGTAGAAGCTCGCCCGATTACAAAGGTATGTGTATTTTTTCCCTAGGCCATTCTGGTTAAGCGATTGGAGCTGCAGAAGTGCGAAAAATTTGTTCTCTTCTCAACCATTTCTTAGCTTCAAACTCCCATATCTCGCGAACGGATTGACCTATCCCAAAAATTCCTGTTCCATCTGAAAGTAGAAACTCGCCCGATTACAACGGTATGTGTATTTCTTCCCTGGGTCCTTCTGGTTAAGCGTTTGGAGCAGCAGAAGTGCGAAAAATTTGTTCTCTTCTCAACCATTTCTTGGCTTCAAACTCCCATATCTCGCGAACGGATTGACCTAACCCAAAAATTCTTATTGCATTTGAAAGTAGAAACTCGCCCGATTACAACGGAACGTGTATTTTTCACCTAGGCCATTCTGGATAAGCGATTGGAGCAGCAGAAGTGCGGAAAATTTGTTGTCTTGTCAACCATTTCTTAGCTTCGAAGTCCCATATCTCGCGAACAGATTGACTTAATCCAAAAATTCCTATTGTAACTGAAAGTAGAAGCTCGCCCGATTACAACAGTATGTGTACTTTTCCCCTAGGCCATTCTGGATAAGCGATTGGAGCAGCAGAAGTGCCGAAAATTTGTTGTCTTGTCAACCATTTCTTAGCTTCAAAGTCCCATTTCTCGCGAACGGATTTACCTATCCCAAAAATTCCTGTTGCATCTGAAAGTAGAAACTCGCCCGATTACAACGGTATGTGTATTTTTTCCCTGGGCCCTTCTGGTTAAGCGTTTGGAGCAGCAGAACTGCGAAAAATTTGTTGTCTTCTCAACCATTTCTTAGCTTCAAACTCTCATATCTCGCGAACGGATTGACCTATCCCAAAAATTCCTGTTGCATCTGAAAGTAGAAACTCGCCCGATTACAACGGTACGTGTATTTTTCCCCTAGGCCATTCTGGATAAGCGATTGGAGCAGCAGAAGTGCCGAAAATTTGTTGTCTTGTCAACCATTTCTTAGCTTCAAAGTCCCATTTCTCGCGAACGGATTTACCTAATCCAAAAATTCCTATTGCAACTGAAAGTAGAAACTCGCCCGATTACAACGGTATGTGTATTTTTTCCCTAGGCCATTCTGGTTAAGCGTTTGGAGCAGCAGAAGTGCGAAAAATTTGTTGTCTTCTCAACCATTTCTTAGCTTCAAACTCTCATATCTCGCGAACGGATTGACCTATCCCAAAAATTCCTGTTGCATCTGAAAGTAGAAACTCGCCCGATTACAACGGTATGTGTATTTTTTCCCTGGGCCCTTCTGGTTAAGCGTTTGGAGCAGCAGAACTGCGAAAAATTTGTTGTCTTCTCAACTATTTCTTAGCTTCAAACTCCCATATCTCGCGAACGAACTGACCTAACCCAAAAATTCCTATTGCATCTGAAAATAGAAACTCGCCCGATTACAACAGTATGTGTACTTTTCCCCAAGGGCATTCTGGTTAAGCGTTTGGAGCAGCAGAAGTGCGAAAAATTTTTTGCCTTCTCAACCATTTCTTGGCTTTAAACTCCCATATCTCGCGAACGGATAGACCTAACCCAAAAATTTCTGTTGCGACTGAAAGTAGAAACTCGCCCCATTACAACGGTGTGGGTATTTTTTCCCTAGGCCATTCTGGTTAAGCGTTTGGAGCAGCAGAAGTGCGAAAAATTTTTTGCCTTCTCAACCATTTCTTGGCTTTAAACTCCCATATCTCGCGAACGGATAGACCTAACCCAAAAATTTCTGTTGCGACTGAAAGTAGAAACTCGCCCCATTACAACGGTGTGGGTATTTTTTCCCTAGGCCATTCTGGTTAAGCGTTTGGAGCAGCAGAAGTGCGAATAATTTGTTCTCTTCTCAACCATTTCTTGGCTTCAAACTCCCATATCTCGCGAACGGACTGACCCAACCCAAAAATTCCTATTGCATCTGAAAGTAGAAGCTCGCCCGATTACAAAGGTATGTGTATTTTTTCCCTAGGCCATTCTGGTTAAGCGATTGGAGCTGCAGAAGTGCGAAAAATTTGTTCTCTTCTCAACCATTTCTTAGCTTCAAACTCCCATATCTCGCGAACGGATTGACCTATCCCAAAAATTCCTGTTCCATCTGAAAGTAGAAACTCGCCCGATTACAACGGTATGTGTATTTCTTCCCTGGGTCCTTCTGGTTAAGCGTTTGGAGCAGCAGAACTGCGAAAAATTTGTTCTCTTCTCAACCATTTCTTAGCTTCAAACTCCCATGTTTCGCGAACGGATTGACCTAACCCAAAAATTCCTATTGCATCTGAAAGTAGAAGCTCGCCCGATTACAAAGGTTTGTGTATTTTTTCCCTAGGCCATTCTGGTTAAGCGTTTGGAGCAGCAGAAGTGCGAAAAATTTGTTCTCTTCTCAACCATTTCTTAGCTTCAAACTACCATATCTCGCGAACGGACTGACCTAACCCAAAAATTCCTATTGCATCTGAAAGTAGAAACTCGCCCGATTACAACGGTATGTGTATTTTTTCCCTGGGCCCTTCTGGTTAAGCGTTTGGAGCAGCAGAACTGCGAAAAATTTGTTGTCTTCTCAACCATTTCTTAGCTTCAAACTCCAATATTTCGCGAACGGATTGACCCAACCCAAAAAATCCTGTTGCATCTGAAAGTAGAAACTTACCCGATTACAACGGTATGTGTACTTCTTCCCTAGGCCATTGTGGTTAAGCGTTTGGAGCAGCAGAGGTGCGAAAAATATGTTGTCTTCTCAACCATTTCTTGGCTTCAAACTCCCATATCTCGCGAACGGATTGACCTATCCCAAAAATTCCTGTTCCATCTGAAAGTAGAAACTCGCCCGATTACAACGGTATGTGTATTTTTTCCCTGGGCCCTTCTGGTTAAGCGTTTGGAGCAGCAGAACTGCGAAAAATTTGTTGTCTTCTCAACCATTTCTTAGCTTCAAACTCCCATATTTCGCGAACGGATTGACCTAACCCAAAAAATCCTGTTGCATCTGAAAGTAGAAACTCGCCCGATTACAACGGTATGTGTATTTCTTCCCTAGGCCATTCTGGTTAAGCGTTTGGAGCAGCAGAAGTGCGAAAAATTTGTTCTCTTCTCAACCATTTCTTAGCTTCAAACTACCATATCTCGCGAACGGATTGACCTAACCCAAAAATTCCTATTGTATCTGAAAGTAGAAACTCGCCCGATTACAACGGTATGTGTATTTTTTCCCTAGGCCATTCTGTTTAAGCGTTTGGAGCAGCAGAATTGCGAAAAATTTTTTGCCTTCTCAACCATTTCTTGGCTTCAAACTCCCATATCTCGCGAACGAACTGACCTAACCCAAAAATTCCTATTGCATCTGAAAGTAGAAACTCGCCCGATTACAACAGTATGTGTACTTTTCCCCAAGGGCATTCTGGTTAAGCGTTTGGAGCAGCAGAAGTGCGAAAAATTTTTTGCCTTCTCAACCATTTCTTGGCTTTAAACTCCCATATCTCGCGAACGGATAGACCTAACCCAAAAATTTCTGTTGCGACTGAAAGTAGAAACTCGCCCCATTACAACGGTGTGGGTATTTTTTCCCTAGGCCATTCTGGTTAAGCGTTTGGAGCAGCAGAAGTGCGAATAATTTGTTCTCTTCTCAACCATTTCTTAGCTTCAAACTCCCATATCTCGCGAACGGATTGACCTAACCCAAAAATTCCTATTGTATCTGAAAGTAGAAACTCGCCCGATTACAACGGTATGTGTATTTTTTCCCTGGGCCCTTCTGGTTAAGCGTTTGGAGCAGCAGAACTGCGAAAAATTTGTTGTCTTCTCAACTATTTCTTAGCTTCAAACTCCCATATCTCGCGAACGAACTGACCTAACCCAAAAATTCCTATTGCATCTGAAAGTAGAAACTCGCCCGATTACAACAGTATGTGTACTTTTCCCCAAGGGCATTCTGGTTAAGCGTTTGGAGCAGCAGAAGTGCGAAAAATTTTTTGCCTTCTCAACCATTTCTTGGCTTTAAACTCCCATATCTCGCGAACGGATAGACCTAACCCAAAAATTTCTGTTGCGACTGAAAGTAGAAACTCGCCCCATTACAACGGTGTGGGTATTTTTTCCCTAGGCCATTCTGGTTAAGCGTTTGGAGCAGCAGAAGTGCGAATAATTTGTTCTCTTCTCAACCATTTCTTGGCTTCAAACTCCCATATCTCGCGAACGGACTGACCCAACCCAAAAATTCCTATTGCATCTGAAAGTAGAAGCTCGCCCGATTACAAAGGTATGTGTATTTTTTCCCTAGGCCATTCTGGTTAAGCGATTGGAGCTGCAGAAGTGCGAAAAATTTGTTCTCTTCTCAACCATTTCTTAGCTTCAAACTCCCATATCTCGCGAACGGATTGACCTATCCCAAAAATTCCTGTTCCATCTGAAAGTAGAAACTCGCCCGATTACAACGGTATGTGTATTTCTTCCCTGGGTCCTTCTGGTTAAGCGTTTGGAGCAGCAGAACTGCGAAAAATTTGTTCTCTCCTCAACCATTTCTTAGCTTCAAACTCCCATGTTTCGCGAACGGATTGACCTAACCCAAAAATTCCTATTGCATCTGAAAGTAGAAGCTCGCCCGATTACAAAGGTTTGTGTATTTTTTCCCTAGGCCATTCTGGTTAAGCGTTTGGAGCAGCAGAAGTGCGAAAAATTTGTTCTCTTCTCAACCATTTCTTGGCTTCAAACTCCCATATCTCGCGAACGGATTGACCTATCCCAAAAATTCCTGTTCCATCTGAAAGTAGAAACTCGCCCGATTACAACGGTATGTGTATTTTTTCCCTGGGCCCTTCTGGTTAAGCGTTTGGAGCAGCAGAACTGCGAAAAATTTGTTGTCTTCTCAACCATTTCTTAGCTTCAAACTCCCATATTTCGCGAACGGATTGACCTAACCCAAAAAATCCTGTTGCATCTGAAAGTAGAAACTCGCCCGATTACAACGGTATGTGTATTTCTTCCCTAGGCCATTCTGGTTAAGCGTTTGGAGCAGCAGAAGTGCGAAAAATTTGTTCTCTTCTCAACCATTTCTTAGCTTCAAACTACCATATCTCGCGAACGGATTGACCTAACCCAAAAATTCTTATTGCATTTGAAAGTAGAAACTCGCCCGATTACAACGGAACGTGTATTTTTCACCTAGGCCATTCTGGATAAGCGATTGGAGCAGCAGAAGTGCGGAAAATTTGTTGTCTTCTCAACCATTTCTTAGCTTCGAAGTCCCATATCTCGCGAACAGATTGACTTAATCCAAAAATTCCTATTGTAACTGAAAGTAGAAGCTCGCCCGATTACAACAGTATGTGTACTTTTCCCCTAGGCCATTCTGGATAAGCGATTGGAGCAGCAGAAGTGCCGAAAATTTGTTGTCTTGTCAACCATTTCTTAGCTTCAAAGTCCCATTTCTCGCGAACGGATTTACCTATCCCAAAAATTCCTGTTGCATCTGAAAGTAGAAACTCGCCCGTTTACAACGGTATGTGTATTTTTTCCCTGGGCCCTTCTGGTTAAGCGTTTGGAGCAGCAGAACTGCGAAAAATTTGTTGTCTTCTCAACCATTTCTTAGCTTCAAACTCTCATATCTCGCGAACGGATTGACCTATCCCAAAAATTCCTGTTGCATCTGAAAGTAGAAACTCGCCCGATTACAACGGTACGTGTATTTTTCCCCTAGGCCATTCTGGATAAGCGATTGGAGCAGCAGAAGTGCCGAAAATTTGTTGTCTTGTCAACCATTTCTTAGCTTCAAAGTCCCATTTCTCGCGAACGGATTTACCTAATCCAAAAATTCCTATTGCAACTGAAAGTAGAAACTCGCCCGATTACAACGGTATGTGTATTTTTTCCCTAGGCCATTCTGGTTAAGCGTTTGGAGCAGCAGAAGTGCGAAAAATTTGTTGTCTTCTCAACCATTTCTTAGCTTCAAACTCTCATATCTCGCGAACGGAATGACCTATCCCAAAAATTCCTGTTGCATCTGAAAGTAGAAACTCGCCCGATTACAACGGTATGTGTATTTTTTCCCTGGGCCCTTCTGGTTAAGCGTTTGGAGCAGCAGAACTGCGAAAAATTTGTTGTCTTCTCAACTATTTCTTAGCTTCAAACTCCCATATCTCGCGAACGAACTGACCTAACCCAAAAATTCCTATTGCATCTGAAAATAGAAACTCGCCCGATTACAACAGTATGTGTACTTTTCCCCAAGGGCATTCTGGTTAAGCGTTTGGAGCAGCAGAAGTGCGAAAAATTTTTTGCCTTCTCAACCATTTCTTGGCTTTAAACTCCCATATCTCGCGAACGGATAGACCTAACCCAAAAATTTCTGTTGCGACTGAAAGTAGAAACTCGCCCCATTACAACGGTGTGGGTATTTTTTCCCTAGGCCATTCTGGTTAAGCGTTTGGAGCAGCAGAAGTGCGAAAAATTTTTTGCCTTCTCAACCATTTCTTGGCTTTAAACTCCCATATCTCGCGAACGGATAGACCTAACCCAAAAATTTCTGTTGCGACTGAAAGTAGAAACTCGCCCCATTACAACGGTGTGGGTATTTTTTCCCTAGGCCATTCTGGTTAAGCGTTTGGAGCAGCAGAAGTGCGAATAATTTGTTCTCTTCTCAACCATTTCTTGGCTTCAAACTCCCATATCTCGCGAACGGACTGACCCAACCCAAAAATTCCTATTGCATCTGAAAGTAGAAGCTCGCCCGATTACAAAGGTTTGTGTATTTTTTCCCTAGGCCATTCTGGTTAAGCGTTTGGAGCAGCAGAAGTGCGAAAAATTTGTTCTCTTCTCAACCATTTCTTGGCTTCAAACTCCCATATCTCGCGAACGGATTGACCTATCCCAAAAATTCCTGTTCCATCTGAAAGTAGAAACTCGCCCGATTACAACGGTATGTGTATTTTTTCCCTGGGCCCTTCTGGTTAAGCGTTTGGAGCAGCAGAACTGCGAAAAATTTGTTGTCTTCTCAACCATTTCTTAGCTTCAAACTCCCATATTTCGCGAACGGATTGACCTAACCCAAAAAATCCTGTTGCATCTGAAAGTAGAAACTCGCCCGATTACAACGGTATGTGTATTTCTTCCCTAGGCCATTCTGGTTAAGCGTTTGGAGCAGCAGAAGTGCGAAAAATTTGTTCTCTTCTCAACCATTTCTTAGCTTCAAACTACCATATCTCGCGAACGGATTGACCTAACCCAAAAATTCTTATTGCATTTGAAAGTAGAAACTCGCCCGATTACAACGGAACGTGTATTTTTCACCTAGGCCATTCTGGATAAGCGATTGGAGCAGCAGAAGTGCGGAAAATTTGTTGTCTTGTCAACCATTTCTTAGCTTCGAAGTCCCATATCTCGCGAACAGATTGACTTAATCCAAAAATTCCTATTGTAACTGAAAGTAGAAGCTCGCCCGATTACAACAGTATGTGTACTTTTCCCCTAGGCCATTCTGGATAAGCGATTGGAGCAGCAGAAGTGCCGAAAATTTGTTGTCTTGTCAACCATTTCTTAGCTTCAAAGTCCCATTTCTCGCGAACGGATTTACCTATCCCAAAAATTCCTGTTGCATCTGAAAGTAGAAACTCGCCCGATTACAACGGTATGTGTATTTTTTCCCTGGGCCCTTCTGGTTAAGCGTTTGGAGCAGCAGAACTGCGAAAAATTTGTTGTCTTCTCAACCATTTCTTAGCTTCAAACTCTCATATCTCGCGAACGGATTGACCTATCCCAAAAATTCCTGTTGCATCTGAAAGTAGAAACTCGCCCGATTACAACGGTACGTGTATTTTTCCCCTAGGCCATTCTGGATAAGCGATTGGAGCAGCAGAAGTGCCGAAAATTTGTTGTCTTGTCAACCATTTCTTAGCTTCAAAGTCCCATTTCTCGCGAACGGATTTACCTAATCCAAAAATTCCTATTGCAACTGAAAGTAGAAACTCGCCCGATTACAACGGTATGTGTATTTTTTCCCTAGGCCATTCTGGTTAAGCGTTTGGAGCAGCAGAAGTGCGAAAAATTTGTTGTCTTCTCAACCATTTCTTAGCTTCAAACTCTCATATCTCGCGAACGGATTGACCTATCCCAAAAATTCCTGTTGCATCTGAAAGTAGAAACTCGCCCGATTACAACGGTATGTGTATTTTTTCCCTGGGCCCTTCTGGTTAAGCGTTTGGAGCAGCAGAACTGCGAAAAATTTGTTGTCTTCTCAACTATTTCTTAGCTTCAAACTCCCATATCTCGCGAACGAACTGACCTAACCCAAAAATTCCTATTGCATCTGAAAATAGAAACTCGCCCGATTACAACAGTATGTGTACTTTTCCCCAAGGGCATTCTGGTTAAGCGTTTGGAGCAGCAGAAGTGCGAAAAATTTTTTGCCTTCTCAACCATTTCTTGGCTTTAAACTCCCATATCTCGCGAACGGATAGACCTAACCCAAAAATTTCTGTTGCGACTGAAAGTAGAAACTCGCCCCATTACAACGGTGTGGGTATTTTTTCCCTAGGCCATTCTGGTTAAGCGTTTGGAGCAGCAGAAGTGCGAATAATTTGTTCTCTTCTCAACCATTTCTTAGCTTCAAACTCCCATATCTCGCGAACGGATTGACCTAACCCAAAAATTCCTATTGTATCTGAAAGTAGAAACTCGCCCGATTACAACGGTATGTGTATTTTTTCCCTAGGCCATTCTGTTTAAGCGTTTGGAGCAGCAGAATTGCGAAAAATTTTTTGCCTTCTCAACAATTTCTTGGCTTCAAACTCCCATATCTCGCGAACGGACTGACCCAACCCAAAAATTCCTATTGCATCTGAAAGTAGAAGCTCGCCCGATTACAAAGGTATGTGTATTTTTTCCCTAGGCCATTCTGGTTAAGCGATTGGAGCTGCAGAAGTGCGAAAAATTTGTTCTCTTCTCAACCATTTCTTAGCTTCAAACTCCCATATCTCGCGAACGGATTGACCTATCCCAAAAATTCCTGTTCCATCTGAAAGTAGAAACTCGCCCGATTACAACGGTATGTGTATTTTTTCCCTGGGTCCTTCTGGTTAAGCGTTTGGAGCAGCAGAACTGCGAAAAATTTGTTCTCTTCTCAACCATTTCTTAGCTTCAAACTCCCATGTTTCGCGAAAGGATTGACCTAACCCAAAAATTCCTATTGCATCTGAAAGTAGAAGCTCGCCCGATTACAAAGGTTTGTGTATTTTTTCCCTAGGCCATTCTGGTTAAGCGTTTGGAGCAGCAGAAGTGCGAAAAATTTGTTCTCTTCTCAACCATTTCTTAGCTTCAAACTACCATATCTCGCGAACGGACTGACCTAACCCAAAAATTCCTATTGCATCTGAAAGTAGAAACTCGCCCGATTACAACGGTATGTGTATTTTTTCCCTGGGCCCTTCTGGTTAAGCGTTTGGAGCAGCAGAACTGCGAAAAATTTGTTGTCTTCTCAACCATTTCTTAGCTTCAAACTCCCATATTTCGCGAACGGATTGACCCAACCCAAAAAATCCTGTTGCATCTGAAAGTAGAAACTTACCCGATTACAACGGTATGTGTACTTCTTCCCTAGGCCATTGTGGTTAAGCGCTTGGAGCAGCAGAATTGCGAAAAATTTTTTGCCTTCTCAACCATTTCTTGTCTTCAAACTCCCATATCTCGCGAACGGATTGACCTAACCCAAAAATTCCTACTGCATCTGAAAGTAGAAACTCGCCCGATTACAACGGTATGTGTATTTTTTCCCTAGGCCATTCTGGTTAAGCGTTTGGAGCAGCAGAATTGCGAAAAATTTGTTCTCTTCTCAACCATTTCTAAGCTTCAAACTCCCATATCTCGCGAACGGATTGACCTAATCCAAAAATTCCTATTGCATCTGAAAGTAGAAACTCGCCCGATTACAACGGTATGTGTATTTTTTCCCTAGGCCTTTCTGGTTAAGCGTTTGGAGCAGCAGAATTGCGAAAAATTTTTTGCCTTCTCAACCATTTCTTGGCTTCAAACTCCCATATCTCGCGAACGAACTGACCTAACCCAAAAATTCCTATTGCATCTGAAAGTAGAAACTCGCCCGATTACAAAGGTATGTGTATTTTTTCCCTGGGCCATTCTGGTTAAGCGTTTGGAGCAGCAGAATTGCGAAAAATTTGTTCTCTTCTCAACCATTTCTTAGCATCAAACTACCATATCTCGCGAACGGATTGACCTAACCCAAAAATTCCTATTGCATTTGAAAGTAGAAACTCGCCCGATTACAACGGTACGTGTATTTTTCACCAAGGCAATTCTGGATGAGCGATTGGAGAAGCAGATGTGCGAAAAATTTGTTCTCTTCTCAACCATTTCTAAGCTTCAAACTCCCATATCTCGCGAACGGATTGACATAACCCAAAAATTCCTATTGCATCTGAAAGTAGAAACTCGCCCGATTACAACGGTATGTGTATTTTTTCCCTAGGCCATTCTGGTTAAGCGTTTGGAGCAGCAGAAGTGCGAAAAATTTGTTCTCTTCTCAACCATTTCTTAGCTTCAAACTACCATATCTCGCGAACGGACTGACCTAACCCAAAAATTCCTATTGCATCTGAAAGTAGAAACTCGCCCGATTACAACGGTATGTGTATTTTTTCCCTGGGCCCTTCTGGTTAAGCGTTTGGAGCAGCAGAACTGCGAAAAATTTGTTGTCTTCTCAACCATTTCTTAGCTTCAAACTCCCATATTTCGCGAACGGATTGACCCAACCCAAAAAATCCTGTTGCATCTGAATGTAGAAACTTACCCGATTACAACGGTATGTGTACTTCTTCCCTAGGCCATTGTGGTTAAGCGCTTGGAGCAGCAGAATTGCGAAAAATTTTTTGCCTTCTCAACCATTTCTTGTCTTCAAACTCCCATATCTCGCGAACGGATTGACCTAACCCAAAAATTCCTACTGCATCTGAAAGTAGAAACTCGCCCGATTACAACGGTATGTGTATTTTTTCCCTAGGCCTTTCTGGTTAAGCGTTTGGAGCAGCAGAATTGCGAAAAATTTTTTGCCTTCTCAACCATTTCTTGGCTTCAAACTCCCATATCTCGCGAACGAACTGACCTAACCCAAAAATTCCTATTGCATCTGAAAGTAGAAACTCGCCCGATTACAACGGTATGTGTATTTTTTCCCTGGGCCATTCTGGTTAAGCGTTTGGAGCAGCAGAATTGCGAAAAATTTGTTCTCTTCTCAACCATTTCTTAGCATCAAACTACCATATCTCGCGAACGGATTGACCTAACCCAAAAATTCCTATTGCATTTGAAAGTAGAAACTCGCCCGATTACAACGGTACGTGTATTTTTCACCAAGGCCATTCTGGATGAGCGATTGGAGAAGCAGAAGTGCGAAAAATTTGTTCTCTTCTCAACCATTTCTAAGCTTCAAACTCCCATATCTCGCGAACGGATTGACATAACCCAAAAATTCCTATTGCATCTGAAAGTAGAAACTCGCCCGATTACAACGGTATGTGTATTTTTTCCCTAGGCCATTCTGGTTAAGCGTTTGGAGCAGCAGAATTGCGAAAAATTTTTTGCCTTCTCAACCATTTCTTAGGTTCAAACTCCCATATCTCGCGAACGGATTGACCTAACCCAAAAATTCCTATTGCATTTCAAAGTAGAAACTCGCCCGATTACAACGGTACTTGTATTTTTTTCTAGGCCATTCTGGTTAAGCGATTGGAGCAGCAGAATTGCGAAAAATTTGTTGTCTTGTCAACCATTTCTTAGCTTCAAAGTCCCATTTCTCGCGAACGGGTTGAGTTAATCCAAAAATTCCTATTGTAACTGAAAGTAGAAACTCGCCCGATTACAACGGTATGTGTATTTTTTCCCTAGGCCATTCTGGTTAAGCGTTTGGAGCAGCAGAAGTGCGAAAAATTTGTTGTCTTCTCAACCATTTCTTAGCTTCAAACTCCCATATCTCGCGAACGGATTTACCTGTACCAAAAATTCCTGTTGCATCTGAAAGTAGAACCTCGCCCGATTACAACAGTATGTGTACTTTTCCCCTAGGGCATTCTGGTTAAGCGTTTGGAGCAGCAGAAGTGCGAAAAATTTTTTGCCTTCTCAACCATTTCTTGGCTTTAAACTCCCATATCTCGCGAACGGATAGACCTAACCCAAAAATTTCTGTTGCGACTGAAAGTAGAAACTCGCCCCATTACATCGGTGTGGGTATTTTTTCCCTAGGCAATTCTGGTTAAGCGTTTGGAGCAGCAGAAGTGCGAAAAATTTGTTCTCTTCTCAACCATTTCTTAGCTTCAAACTCCCATATCTCGCGAACGGATTGACATAACCCAAAAATTCCTATTGTATCTGAAAGTAGAAACTCGCCCGATTACAACGGTATGTGTATTTTTTCCCTAGGCCTTTCTGGTTAAGCGTTTGGAGCAGCAGAAATGCGAAAAATTTTTTGCCTTCTCAACCATTTCTTGTCTTCAAACTCCCATATCTCGCGAACGGATTGACCTAACCCAAAAATTCCTACTGCATCTGAAAGTAGAAACTCGCCCGATTACAACGGTATGTGTATTTTTTCCCTAGGCCATTCTGGTTAAGCGTTTGGAGCAGCAGAATTGCGAAAAATTTGTACTCTTCTCAACCATTTCTAAGCTTCAAACTCCCATATCTCGCGAACGGATTGACCTAACCCAAAAATTCCTATTGCATCTGAAAGTAGAAACTCGCCCGATTACAACGGTATGTGTATTTTTTCCCTAGGCCATTCTGGTTAAGCGTTTGGAGCAGCAGAATTGCGAAAAATTTTTTGCCTTCTCAACCATTTCTTGGCTTCAGACTCCCATATCTCGCGAACGGACTGACCCAACCCAAAAATTCCTGTTGCAACTGAAAGTAGAAGCTCGCCCGATTACAAAGGTATGTGTATTTTTTCCCTAGACCATTCTGGTTAAGCGTTTGGAGCAGCTGATGTGCGAAAAACTTGTTCTCTTCTCAACCATTTCTTAGCTTCAACCTCCCATATCTCGCGAACGGATTGACCTAACCCAAAAATTCCTAATGTATCTGAAAGTAGAAACTCGCCCGATTACAACGGTATGTGTATTTTTTCCCTAGGCCTTTCTGGTTAAGCGTTTGGAGCAGCAGAATTGCGAAAAATTTCTTGCCTTCTCAACCATTTCTTGTCTTCAAACTCCCATATCTCGCGAACGAACTGACCTAACCCAAAAATTCCTATTGCATCTGAAAGTAGAATCTCGCCCGATTACAACGGTATGTGTATTTTTTCCCTGGGCCATTCTGGTTAAGCGTTTGGAGCAGCAGAATTGCGAAAAATTTGTTCTCTTCTCAACCATTTCTTAGCGTCAAACTACCATATCTCGCGAACGGATTGACCTAACCCAAAAATTCCTATTGCATTTGAAAGTAGAAACTCGCCCGATTACAACGGTACGTGTATTTTTCACCTAGGCCATTCTGGTTAAGCGTTTGGAGCAGCAGAATTGCGGAACATTTTTTGCCTTCTCAACCATTCCTTAGCTTCAAACTCCCATATCTCGCGAACGGATTGACCTAACCCAAAAATTCCTATTGCATTTGAAAGTAGAAACTCGCCCGATTACAACGGTACGTGTATTTTTCCCCTAGGCCATTCTGAATAAGCGATTGGAGCAGCAGAATTGCGGAAAATTTTTTGTCTTGTCAACCATTTCTTAGCTTCAAAGTCCCATTTCTCGCGAACGGATTGACCTAATCCAAAAATTCCTATTGTAACTGAAAGTAGAAACTCGCCCGATTACAACGGTATGTGTATTTTTTCCCTAGGCCATTCTGGTTAAGCGTTTGGAGCAGCAGAAGTGCGAAAAATTTGTTGTCTTCTCAACCATTTCTTAGCTTCAAACTCCCATATCTCGCGAACGGATTGACCTATACCAAAAATTCCTTTTGCATCTGAAAGTAGAAACTCGCCCGATTACAACAGTATGTGTACTTTTCCCCTAGGCCATTCTGGTTAAGCGTTTGGAGCAGCAGAAGTGCGAAAAATTTTTTGCCTTCTCAACCATTTCTTGGCTTTAAACTCCCATATCTCGCGAACGGATTGACAGAACCCAAAAATTTCTGTTGCGACTGAAAGTAGAAACTCGCCCGATTACAACAGTATGTGTATTTTTTCCCTAGGCCATTCTGGTTAAGCGTTTGGGGCAGCAGAATTGCGAAAAATTTGTTGTCTTCTCAACCATTTCTTAGATTCAAACTCCCATATGTCGCGAACGGATTGACCTAACCCAAAAATTCCTATTGCACCTGAAAGTAGAAACTCGCCCAATTACAACGGTATGTGTATCTTTTCCCAAGGCCATTCTGGTTAAACGTTTGGAGCAGCAGAATTGCAAAAAATTTTTTGCCTTCTCAACCATTTCTTAGCTTCGAACTCCCATATCTCGCGAACCGATTGACCTAACCCAAAAATTCCTATTGCATCTGAAAGTAGAAACTCGCCCGATTACAACGGTATGTGTATTTTTTCCCTGGGCTCTTCTGATTAAGCGTTTGGAGCAGCAGAACTGCGAAAAATTTGTTGTCTTCTCAACCATTTCTTAGCTTCAAACTCCCATATCTCGCGAACGGATTGACCTAACCCAAAAATTCATGCTGCATCTGAAAGTAGAAACTCCCCCGATTACAACGGTATGTGTATTTTTTCCCTAGGCCTTTCTGGTTAAGCGTTTGGAGCAGCAGAATTGCGAAAAATTTTTTGCCTTCTCAACCATTTCTTGGCTTCAGACTCCCATATCTCGCGAACGGACTGATCCAACCCAAAAATTCCTGTTGCAACTGAAAGTAGAAGCTCGCCCGATTACAAAGGTATGTGTATTTTTTCCCTAGGCCATTCTGGTTAAGCGTTTGGAGCAGCTGATGTGCGAAAAATTTGTTCTCTTCTCAACCATTTCTTAGCATCAAACTACCATATCTCGCGAACGGATTGACCTAACCCAAAAATTCCTATTGCATCTGAAAGTAGAAACTCGCTCGATTTCAGCGGTATGTGTATTTTTTCCCTAGGCCATTCTGGTTAAGCGTTTGTAGCAGCAGAATTGCGAAAAATTTTTTGCCTTCTCAACGATTTCTTGGCTTCAAACTCCCATATCTCGCGAACGGATTGACCTAACCCAAAAATTCCTGTTGCGTCTGAAAGTAGAAACTCGCCCGATTACAACGGTATGTGTATTTTTTCCCTAGGCCATTCTGGATAAGCGTTTGGAGCAGCAGAATTGCGAAAAATTTATTCTCTTCTCAACCATTTCTTAGCATCAAACTACCATATCTCGCGAACGGATTGACCTAACCCAAAAATTCCTATTGCCTTTGAAAGTAGAAACTCGCCCGATTACAACGGTACGTGTATTTTTCCCCTAGGCCTTTCTGGATAAGCGGTTGGAGCAGCAGAAGTGCGGAAAACTTGTTGTCTTGTCAACCATTTCTTAGCTTCAAAAGTCCCATACTATATCTCGCGAACGGATTGACTTAATCCAAAAATTCCTATTGCAACTGAAAGTAGACACTCGCCCGATTACAACGGTGTGCGTATTTTTTCCCTAGGCCATTCTGGTTAAGAGTTTGGAGCAGCAGAATTGCGAAAAATTTGTTGTCTTCTCAACCATTTCTTAGCTTCAAACTCCCAAATCTCGCGAACGGAATGACACATACCAAAAATTCCTGTTGCATCTGAAAGTAGAAACTCGCCCGATTACGACAGTATATGTACTTTTTCCCTAGGCCATTCTGGTTAAGCGTTTGGAGCAGCAGAAATGCGAAAAATTTGTTGCCTTCTCAACCATTTCTTGGCTTTAAACTCCCATATCTCGCGAACGGATTGACCTAACCCAAAAATTTCTGTTGCGACTGAAAGTAGAAACTCGCCCGATTACAACAGTATGTGTATTTTTTCCCTAGGCCATTCTGGTTAAGCGTTTGGAGCAGCAGAATTGCGAAAAATTTGTTGTCTTCTCAACCATTTCTTAGCTTCAAACTCCCATATCTCGCGAACGGATTGACCTATCCCAAAAATTCCTGTTCCATCTGAAAGTAGAAACTCGCCCGATTACAACGGTATGTGTATTTTTTCCCTGGGCCCTTCTGGTTAAGCGTTTGGAGCAGCAGAACTGCGAAAAATTTGTTGTCTTCTCAACCATTTCTTAGCTTCAAATTCCCATATTTCGCGAACGGATTGACCTAACCCAAAAAATCCTGTTGCATCTGAAAGTAGAAACTCGCCCGATTACAACGGTATGTGTATTTCTTCCCTAGGCCATTGTGGTTAAGCGTTTGGAGCAGCAGAATTGCGAAAAATTTTTTGCCTTCTCAAACATTTCTTGTCTTCAAACTCCCATATCTCGCGAACGGATTGACCTAACCCAAAAATTCCTACTGCATCTGAAAGTAGAAACTCGCCCGATTACAACGGTATGTGTATTTTTTCCCTAGGCCATTCTGGTTAAGCGTTTGGCGCAGCAGAATTGCGAAAAATTTGTTCTCTTCTCAACCATTTCTAAGCTTCAAACTCCCATATCTCGCGAACGGATTGACCTAACCCAAAAATTCCTATTGCATCTGAAAGTAGAAACTCGCCCGATTACAACAGTATGTGTATTTTTTCCCTAGGCCATTCTGTTTAAGCGTTTGGAGCAGCAGAATTGCGAAAAATTTTTTGCGTTCTCAACCATTTCTTGGCTTCAAACTCCCATATCTCGCGAACGGACTGACCCAACCCAAAGATTCCTATTGCATCTGAAAGTAGAAGCTCGCCCGATTACAAAGGTATGTGTATTTTTTCCCTAGGCCATTCTGGTTAAGCGATTGGAGCTGCAGAAGTGCGAAAAATTTGTTCTCTTCTCAACCATTTCTTAGCTTCAAACTCCCATATCTCGCTAACGGATTGACCTAACCCAAAAATTCCTATTGCATTTGAAAGTAGAAACTCGCCCGATTACAACGGTACGTGTATTTTTCCCCTAGGCCATTCTGGATAAGCGATTGGAGCAGCAGAAGTGCGGAAAATTTGTTGTCTTGTCAACCATTTCTTAGCTTCAAAGTCCCATTTCTCGCGAACGGATTGACCTAATCCAAAAATTCCTATTGTAACTGAAGGTAGAAACTCGCCCGATTACAACGGTATGTGTATTTTTTCCCTAGGCCATTCTGGTTAAGCGTTTGGAGCAGCAGAGGTGCGAAAAATTTGTTGTCTTCTCAACCATTTCTTAGCTTCAAACTCCCATATCTCGCGAACGGATTGACGTATCCCAAAAATTCCTGTTCCATCCGAAAGTAGAAACTCGCCCGATTACAACGGTATGTGTATTTTTTCCCTAGGCCTTTCTGGTTAAGCGTTTGGAGCAGCAGAATTGCGAAAAATTTTTTGCCTTCTCAACCATTTCTTGGCTTCAAACTCCCATATCTCGCGAACGGACTGACCCAACCCAAAAATTCCTATTGCATCTGAAAGTAGAAACTCGCCCGATTACAAAGGTATGTGTATTTTTTCCCTGGGCCATTCTGGTTAAGCGTTTGGAGCAGCAGAAGTGCGAAAAATTTGTTGTCTTCTCAACCATTTCTTAGCTTCAAACTCCCATATCTCGCGAACGGATTGATCTATACCAAAAATTCCTGTTGCATCTGAAAGTAGAAACTAGCCCGATTACAACGGTACGTGTATTTTTCCCCTAGGCCATTCTGGATAAGCGATTGGAGCAGCAGAAGTGCCGAAAATTTGTTGTCTTGTCAACCATTTCTTAGCTTCAAAGTCCCATTTCTCGCGAACGGATTTACCTAATCCAAAAATTCCTATTGCAACTGAAAGTAGAAACTCGCCCGATTACAACGGTATGTGTATTTTTTCCCTAGGCCATTCTGGTTAAGCGTTTGGAGCAGCAGAAGTGCGAAAAATTTGTTGTCTTCTCAACCATTTCTTAGCTTCAAACTCTCATATCTCGCGAACGGATTGACCTATCCCAAAAATTCCTGTTGCATCTGAAAGTAGAAACTCGCCCGATTACAACGGTATGTGTATTTTTTCCCTGGGCCCTTCTGGTTAAGCGTTTGGAGCAGCAGAACTGCGAAAAATTTGTTGTCTTCTCAACCATTTCTTAGCTTCAAACTCCCATATTTCGCGAACGGATTGACCTAACCCAAAAAATCCTGTTGCATCTGAAAGTAGAAACTCGCCCGATTACAACGGTATGTGTATTTCTTCCCTAGGCCATTCTGGTTAAGCGATTGGAGCTGCAGAAGTGCGAAAAATTTGTTCTCTTCTCAACCATTTCTTAGCTTCAAACTCCCATATCTCGCTAACGGATTGACCTAACCCAAAAATTCCTATTGCATTTGAAAGTAGAAACTCGCCCGATTACGACGGTACGTGTATTTTTCCCCCAGGCCATTCTGGATAAGCGATTGGAGCAGCAGAAGTGCGGAAAATTTGTTGTCTTGTCAACCATTTCTTAACTTCAAAGTCCCATTTCTCGCGAACGGATTGACCTAATCCAAAAATTCCTATTGTAACTGAAAGTAGAAACTCGCCCGATTACAACGGTATGTGTATTTTTTCCCTAGGCCATTCTGGTTAAGCGTTTGGAGCAGCAGAGGTGCGAAAAATTTGTTGTCTTCTCAACCATTTCTTGGCTTCAAACTCCCATATCTCGCGAACGGATTGACCTATCCCAAAAATTCCTGTTCCATCTGAAAGTAGAAACTCGCCCGATTACAACGGTATGTGTATTTTTTCCCTGGGCCCTTCTGGTTAAGCGTTTGGAGCAGCAGAACTGCGAAAAATTTGTTGTCTTCTCAAACATTTCTTAGCTTCAAACTCCCATATTTCGCGAACGGATTGACCTAACCCAAAAAATCCTGTTGCATCTGAAAGTAGAAACTCGCCCGATTACAACGGTATGTGTATTTCTTCCCTAGGCCATTCTGGTTAAGCGTTTGGAGCAGCAGAAGTGCGAAAAATTTGTTCTCTTCTCAACCATTTCTTAGCTTCAAACTACCATATCTCGCGAACGGATTGACCTAACCCAAAAATTCTTATTGCATTTGAAAGTAGAAACTCGCCCGATTACAACGGAACGTGTATTTTTCACCTAGGCCATTCTGGATAAGCGATTGGAGCAGCAGAAGTGCGGAAAATTTGTTGTCTTGTCAACCATTTCTTAGCTTCGAAGTCCCATATCTCGCGAACAGATTGACTTAATCCAAAAATTCCTATTGTAACTGAAAGTAGAAGCTCGCCCGATTACAACAGTATGTGTACTTTTCCCCAAGGCCATTCTGGATAAGCGATTGGAGCAGCAGAAGTGCCGAAAATTTGTTGTCTTGTCAACCATTTCTTAGCTTCAAACTCCCGTATCTCGCGAACGGATTGATCTATACCAAAAATTCCTGTTGCATCTGAAAGTAGAAACTCGCCCGATTACAACGGTACGTGTATTTTTCCCCTAGGCCATTCTGGATAAGCGATTGGAGCAGCAGAATTGCGAAAAATTTTTTGCCTTCTCAACCATTTCTTAGCTTCAAACTCCCATATCTCGCGAACGGACTGACCCAACCCAAAAATTCCTATTGCATCTGAAAGTAGAAGCTCGCCCGATTACAAAGGTATGTGTATTTTTTCCCTAGGCCATTCTGGTTAAGCGATTGGAGCTGCAAAAGTGCGAAAAATTTGTTCTCTTCTCAACCATTTCTTAGCTTCAAACTCCCATATCTCGCGAACGGATTGACCTATCCCAAAAATTCCTGTTCCATCTGAAAGTAGAAACTCGCCCGATTACAACGGTATGTGTATTTTTTCCCTGGGCCCTTCTGGTTAAGCGTTTGGAGCAGCAGAACTGCGAAAAATTTGATCTCTTCTCAACCATTTCTTAGCTCCAAACTCCCATGTTTCGCGAACGGATTGACCTAACCCAAAAATTCCTATTGCATCTGAAAGTAGAAGCTCGCCCGATTACAAAGGTATGTGTATTTTTTCCCTAGGCCATTCTGGTTAAGCGTTTGGAGCAGCAGAAGTGCGAAAAACTTGTTCTCTTCTCAACCATTTCTTAGCTTCAAACTCCCATATCTCGCGAACGGATTGACCTAACCCAAAAATTCCTATTGTATCTGAAAGTAGAAACTCGCCCGATTACAACGGTATGTGTATTTTTTCCCTAGGCCTTTCTGGTTAAGCGTTTGGAGCAGCAGAATTGCGAAAAATTTTTTGCCTTCTCAACCATTTCTTGGCTTCAAACTCCCATATCTCGCGAACGAACTGACCTAACCCAAAAATTCCTATTGCATCTGAAAGTAGAAACTCGCCCGAATACAACGGTATGTGTATTTTTTCCCTGGGCCATTCTGGTTAAGCGTTTGGAGCAGCAGAAGTGCGAAAAATTTGTTGTCTTCTCAACCATTTCTTCGCTTCAAACTCCCATATCTCGCGAACGGATTGATCTATACCAAAAATTCCTGTTGCATCTGAAAGTAGAAACTCGCCCGATTACAACGGTACGTGTATTTTTCCCCTAGGCCATTCTGGATAAGCGATTGGAGCAGCAGAGGTGCCGAAAATTTGTTGTCTTGTCAACCATTTCTTAGCTTCAAAGTCCCATTTCTCGCGAACGGATTTACCTAATCCAAAAATTCCTATTGCAACTGAAAGTAGAAACTCGCCCGATTACAACGGTATGTGTATTTTTTCCCTAGGCCATTCTGGTTAAGCGTTTGGAGCAGCAGAAGTGCGAAAAATTTGTTGTCTTCTCAACCATTTCATAGCTTCAAACTCTCATATCTCGCGAACGGATTGACCTATCCCAAAAATTCCTGTTGCATCTGAAAGTAGAAGCTCGCCCGATTACAAAGGTATGTGTATTTTTCCCCTAGGCCATTCTGGATAAGCGATTGGAGCAGCAGAATTGCGAAAAATTTTTTGCCTTCTCAACCATTTCTTAGCTTCAAACTCCCATATCTCGCGAACGGACTGACCCAACCCAAAAATTCCTATTGCATCTGAAAGTAGAAGCTCGCCCGATTACAAAGGTATGTGTATTTTTTCCCTAGGCCATTCTGGTTAAGCGATTGGAGCTGCAGAAGTGCGAAAAATTTGTTCTCTTCTCAACCATTTCTTAGCTTCAAACTCCCATATCTCGCGAACGGATTGACCTATCCCAAAAATTCCTGTTCCATCTGAAAGTAGAAACTCGCCCGATTACAACGGTACGTGTATTTTTCCCCTAGGCCATTCTGGATAAGCGATTGGAGCAGCAGAAGTGCCGAAAATTTGTTGTCTTGTCAACCATTTCTTAGCTTCAAAGTCCCATTTATCGCGAACGGATTTACCTAATCCAAAAATTCCTATTGCAACTGAAAGTAGAAACTCGCCCGATTACAACGGTATGTGTATTTTTTCCCTAGGCCATTCTGGTTAAGCGTTTGGAGCAGCAGAAGTGCGAAAAATTTGTTGTCTTCTCAACCATTTCTTAGCTTCAAACTCTCACATCTCGCGAACGGATTGACCTATCCCAAAAATTCCTGTTGCATCTGAAAGTAGAAACTCGCCCGATTACAACGGTATGTGTATTTTTTCCCTGGGCCCTTCTGGTTAAGCGTTTGGAGCAGCAGAACTGCGAAAAATTTGTTGTCTTCTCAACTATTTCTGAGCTTCAAACTCCCATATCTCGCGAACGAACTGACCTAACCCAAAAATTCCTATTGCATCTGAAAGTAGAAACTCGCCCGATTACAACAGTATGTGGACTTTTCCCCAAGGGCATTCTGGTTAAGCGTTTGGAGCAGCAGAAGTGCGAAAAATTTTTTGCCTTCTCAACCATTTCTTGGCTTTAAACTCCCATATCTCGCGAACGGATAGACCTAACCCAAAAATTTCTGTTGCGACTGAAAGTAGAAACTCACCCCATTACAACGGTGTGGGTATTTTTTCCCTAGGCCATTCTGGTTAAGCGTTTGGAGCAGCAGAAGTGCGAAAAATTTGTTCTCTTCTCAACCATTTCTTAGCTTCAAACTCCCATATCTCGCGAACGGATTGACCTAACCCAAAAATTCCTATTGTATCTGAAAGTAGAAACTCGCCCGATTACAACGGTATGTGTATTTTTTCCCTAGGCCATTCTGTTTAAGCGTTTGGAGCAGCAGAATTGCGAAAAATTTTTTGCCTTCTCAACCATTTCTTAGCTTCAAACTCCCATATCTCGCGAACGGACTGACCCAACCCAAAAATTCCTATTGCATCTGAAAGTAGAAGCTCGCCCGATTACAAAGGTATGTGTATTTTTTCCCTAGGCCATTCTGGTTAAGCGATTGGAGCTGCAGAAGTGCGAAAAATTTGTTCTCTTCTCAACCATTTCTCAGCTTCAAACTCCCATATCTCGCGAACGGATTGACCTATCCCAAAAATTCTTGTTCCATCTGAAAGTAGAAACTCGCCCGATTACAACGGTATGTGTATTTTTTCCCTGGGCCCTTCTGGTTAAGCGTTTGGAGCAGCAGAACTGCGAAAAATTTGTTCTCTTCTCAACCATTTCTTAGCTTCAAACTCCCAGGTTTCGCGAACGGATTGACCTAACCCAAAAATTCCTATTGCATCTGAAAGTAGAAGCTCGCCCGATTACAAAGGTTTGTGTATTTTTTCCCTAGGCCATTCTGGTTAAGCGTTTGGAGCAGCAGAAGTGCGAAAAATTTGTTCTCTTCTCAACCATTTCTTAGCTTCAAACTACCATATCTCGCGAACGGACTGACCTAACCCAAAAATTCCTATTGCATCTGAAAGTAGAAACTCGCCCGATTACAACGGTATGTGTATTTTTTCCCTGGGCCCTTCTGGTTAAGCGTTTGGAGCAGCAGAACTGCGAAAAATTTGTTGTCTTCTCAACCATTTCTTAGCTTCAAACTCCCATATTTCGCGAACGGATTGACCCAACCCAAAAAATCCTGTTGCATCTGAAAGTAGAAACTTACCCGATTACAACGGTATGTGTATTTCTTCCCTAGGCCATTGTGGTTAAGCGCTTGGAGCAGCAGAATTGCGAAAAATTTTTTGCCTTCTCAACCATTTCTTGTCTTCAAACTCCCATATCTCGCGAACGGATTGACCTAACCCAAAAATTCCTACTGCATCTGAAAGTAGAAACTCGCCCGATTACAACGGTATGTGTATTTTTTCCCTAGGCCATTCTGGTTAAGCGTTTGGAGCAGCAGAATTGCGAAAAATTTGTTCTCTTCTCAACCATTTCTAAGCTTCAAACTCCCATATCTCGCGAACGGATTGACCTAACCCAAAAATTCCTATTGCATCTGAAAGTAGAAACTCGCCCGATTATAACGGTGTGGGTATTTTTTCCCTAGGCAATTCTGGTTAAGCGTTTGGAGCAGCAGAAGTGCGAAAAATTTGTTCTCTTCTCAACCATTTCTTAGCTTCAAACTCCCATATCTCGCGAACGGATTGACATAACCCAAAAATTCCTATTGTATCTGAAAGTAGAATCTCGCCCGATTACAACGGTATGTGTATTTTTTCCCTAGGCCTTTCTGGTTAAGCGTTTGGAGCAGCAGAATTGCGAAAAATTTTTTGCCTTCTCAACCATTTCTTGTCTTCAAACTCCCATATCTCGCGAACGGATTGACCTAACCCAAAAATTCCTACTGCATCTGAAAGTAGAAACTCGCCCGATTACAACGGTATGTGTATTTTTTCCCTGGGCCATTCTGGTTAAGCGTTTGGAGCAGCAGAATTGCGAAAAATTTGTTCTCTTCTCAACCAGTTCTTAGCATCAAACTACCATATCTCGCGAACGGATTGACCTAACCCAAAAATTCCTATTGCATTTGAAAGTAGAAACTCGCCCGATTACAACGGTATGTGTATTTTTTCCCTAGGCCATTCTGGTTAAGCGTTTGGAGCAGCAGAAGTGCGAAAAATTTGTTCTCTTCTCAACCATTTCTTAGCTTCAAACTACCATATCTCGCGAACGGACTGACCTAACCCCAAAATTCCTATTGCATTTGAAAGTAGAAACTCGCCCGATTACAACAGTACGTGTATTTTTCACCAAGGCAATTCTGGATGAGCGATTGGAGAAGCAGAAGTGCGAAAAATTTGTTCTCTTCTCAACCATTTCTAAGCTTCAAACTCCCATATCTCGCGAACGGATTGACATAACCCAAAAATTCCTATTGCATCTGAAAGTAGAAACTCGCCCGATTACAACGGTATGTGTATTTTTTCCCTAGGCCATTCTGGTTAAGCGTTTGGAGCAGCAGAAGTGCGAAAAATTTGTTCTCTTCTCAACCATTTCTTAGCTTCAAACTACCATATCTCGCGATCGGACTGACCTAACCCAAAAATTCCTATTGCATCTGAAAGTAGAAACTCGCCCGATTACAACGGTATGTGTATTTTTTCCCTGGGCCCTTCTGGTTAAGCGTTTGGAGCAGCAGAACTGCGAAAAATTTGTTGTCTTCTCAACCATTTCTTAGCTTCAAACTCCCATATTTCGCGAACGGATTGACCCAACCCAAAAAATCCTGTTGCATCTGAAAGTAGAAACTTACCCGATTACAACGGTATGTGTACTTCTTCCCTAGGCCATTGTGGTTAAGCGCTTGGAGCAGCAGAATTGCGAAAAATTTTTTTCCTTCTCAACCATTTCTTGTCTTCAAACTCCCATATCTCGCGAACGGATTGACCTAACCCAAAAATTCCTACTGCATCTGAAAGTAGAGACTCGCCCCATTACAACGGTGTGGGTATTTTTTCCCTAGGCCATTCTGGTTAAGCGTTTGGAGCAGCAGAAGTGCGAAAAATTTGTTCTCTTCTCAACCATTTCTTAGCTTCAAACTCCCATATCTCGCGAACGGATTGACATAACCCAAAAATTCCTATTGTATCTGAAAGTAGAAACTCGCCCGATTACAACGGTATGTGTATTTTTTCCCTAGGCCTTTCTGGTTAAGCGTTTGGAGCAGCAGAATTGCGAAAAATTTTTTGCCTTCTCAACCATTTCTTGTCTTCAAACTCCCATATCTCGCGAACGGATTGACCTAACCCAAAAATTCCTACTGCATCTGAAAGTAGAAACTCGCCCGATTACAACGGTATGTGAATTTTTTCCCTAGGCCATTCTGGTTAAGCGTTTGGAGCAGCAGAATTGCGAAAAATTTGTACTCTTCTCAACCATTTCTATGCTTCAAACTCCCATATCTCGCGAACGGATTGACCTAACCCAAAAATTCCTATTGCATCTGAAAGTAGAAACTCGCCCGATTACAACGGTATGTGTATTTTTTCCCTAGGCCATTCTGGTTAAGCGTTTGGAGCAGCAGAATTGCGAAAAATTTTTTGCCTTCTCAACCATTTCTTGGCTTCAGACTCCCATATCTCGCGAACGGACTGACCCAACCCAAAAATTCCTGTTGCAACTGAAAGTAGAAGCTCGCCCGATTACAAAGGTATGTGTATTTTTTCCCTAGACCATTCTGGTTAAGCGTTTGGAGCAGCTGATGTGCGAAAAACTTGTTCTCTTCTCAACCATTTCTTAGCTTCAACCTCCCATATCTCGCGAACGGATTGACCTAACCCAAAAATTCCTATTGTATCTGAAAGTAGAAACTCGCCCGATTACAACGGTATGTGTATTTTTTCCCTAGGCCTTTCTGGTTAAGCGTTTGGAGCAGCAGAATTGCGAAAAATTTCTTGCCTTCTCAACCATTTCTTGTCTTCAAACTCCCATATCTCGCGAACGAACTGACCTAACCCAAAAATTCCTATTGCATCTGAAAGTAGAATCTCTCCCGATTACAACGGTATGTGTATTTTTTCCTGGGCCATTCTGGTTAAGCGTTTGGAGCAGCAGAATTGCGAAAAATTTGTTCTCTTCTCAACCATTTCTTAGCGTCAAACTACCATATCTCGCGAACGGATTGACCTAACCCAAAAATTCCTATTGCATTTGAAAGTAGAAACTCGCCCGATTAAACGGTACGTGTATTTTTCACCTAGGCCATTCTGGTTAAGCGTTTGGAGCAGCAGAATTGCGGAACATTTTTTGCCTTCTCAACCATTTCTTAGCTTCAAACTCCCATATCTCGCGAACGGATTGACCTAACCCAAAAATTCCTATTGCATTTGAAAGTAGAAACTCGCCCGATTACAACGGTACGTGTATTTTTCCCCTAGGCCATTCTCAATAAGCGATTGGAGCAGCAGAATTGCGGAAAATTTTTTGTCTTGTCAACCATTCCTTAGCTTCAAACTCCCATTTCTCGCGAACGGATTGACCTAATCCAAAAATTCCTATTGTAACTGAAAGTAGAAACTCGCCCGATTACAACGGTATGTGTATTTTTTCCCTAGGCCATTCTGGTTAAGCGTTTGGAGCAGCAGAAGTGCGAAAAATTTGTTGTCTTCTCAACCATTTCTTAGCTTCAAACTCCCATATCTCGCGAACGGATTGACCTATACCAAAAATTCCTTTTGCATCTGAATGTAGAAACTCGCCCGATTACAACAGTATGTGTACTTTTCCCCTAGGCCATTCTGGTTAAGCGTTTGGAGCAGCAGAAGTGCGAAAAATTTTTTGCCTTCTCAACCATTTCTTGGCTTTAAACTCCCATATCTCGCGAACGGATTGACAGAACCCAAAAATTTCTGTTGCGACTGAAAGTAGAAACTCGCCCGATTACAACAGTATGTGTATTTTTTCCCTAGGCCATTCTGGTTAAGCGTTTGGGGCAGCAGAATTGCGAAAAATTTGTTGTCTTCTCAACCATTTCTTAGATTCAAACTCCCATATGTCGCGAACGGATTGACCTAACCCAAAAATTCCTATTGCACCTGAAAGTAGAAACTCGCCCAATTACAACGGTATGTGTATCTTTTCCCTAGGCCATTCTGGTTAAACGTTTGGAGCAGCAGAATTGCAAGAAATTTTTTGCCTTCTCAACCATTTCTTAGCTTCGAACTCCCATATCTCGCGAACCGATTGACCTATCCCAAAAATTCCTATTGCATCTGAAAGTAGAAACTCGCCCGATTACAACGGTATGTGTATTTTTTCCCTGGGCCCTTCTGATTAAGCGTTTGGAGCAGCAGAACTGCGAAAAATTTGTTGTCTTCTCAACCATTTCTTAGCTTCAAACTCCCATATCTCGCGAACGGATTGACCTAACCCAAAAATTCATGCTGCATCTGAAAGTAGAAACTCCCCCGATTACAACGGTATGTGTATTTTTTCCCTAGGCCTTTCTGGTTAAGCGTTTGGAGCAGCAGAATTGCGAAAAATTTTTTGCCTTCTCAACCATTTCTTGGCTTCAGACTCCCATATCTCGCGAACGGACTGATCCAACCCAAAAATTCCTGTTGCAACTGAAAGTAGAAGCTCGCCCGATTACAAAGGTATGTGTATTTTTTCCCTAGGCCATTCTGGTTAAGCGTTTGGAGCAGCTGATGTGCGAAAAATTTGTTCTCTTCTCAACCATTTCTTAGCATCAAACTACCATATCTCGCGAACGGATTGACCTAACCCAAAAATTCCTATTGCATCTGAAAGTAGAAACTCGCTCGATTTCAGCGGTATGTGTATTTTTTCCCTAGGCCATTCTGGTTAAGCGTTTGTAGCAGCAGAATTGCGAAAAATTTTTTGCCTTCTCAACGATTTCTTGGCTTCAAACTCCCATATCTCGCGAACGGATTGACCTAACCCAAAAATTCCTGTTGCGTCTGAAAGTAGAATCTCGCCCGATTACAACGGTATGTGTATTTTTTCCCTAGCCCATTCTGGTTATGCGTTTGGAGCAGCAGAATTACGAAAAATTTGTTGTCTTCTCAACCATTTCTTAGTTTCAAAGTCCCATACCTCGCGAACGGATTGACCAAACCCAAAAATTCCTGCTGCGTCTGACAGTAGAAACTCGCCCGACTACAACGGTATGCGTATTTTTTCCCTAGGCCATTCTGGTTAAGCGTTTGGGGCAGCAGAATTGCGAAAAATTTGTTGTCTTCTCAACCATTTCTTAGATTCAAACTCCCATATGTCGCGAACGGATTGACCTAACCCAAAAATTCCTGTTGCGTCTGAAAGTAGAAACTCGCCCGATTACAACAGTATGTGTACTTTTCCCCTAGGCCATTCTGGTTAAGCGTTTGGAGCAGCAGAAGTGCGAAAAATTTTTTGCCTTCTCAACCATTTCTTGGCTTTAAACTCCCATATCTCGCGAACGGATTGACCTAACCCAAAAATTTCTGTTGCGACTGAAAGTAGAAACTCGCCCGATTACAACAGGATGTGTATTTTTTCCCTAGGCCATTCTGGTTAAGCGTTTGGGGCAGCAGAATTGCGAAAAATTTGTTGTCTTCTCAACCATTTCTTAGCTTCAAACTCCCATATGTCGCGAACGGATTGACCTAACCCAAAAATTCCTATTGCATCTGAAAGTAGAAACTCGCCCAATTACAACGGTATGTGTATTTTTTCCCTAGGCCATTCTGGTTAAACGTTTGGAGCAGCAGAATTGCAAAAAATTTTTTGCCTTCTCAACCATTTCTTAGCTTCAAACTCCCATATCTCGCGAACCGATTGACCTAACCCAAAAATTCCTATGGCATCTGAAAGTACAAACTCGCCCGATTACAACGGTATGTGTATTTTTTCCCTGGGCCCTTCTGATTAAGCGTTTGGAGCAGCAGAACTGCGAAAAATTTGTTGTCTTCTCAACCATTTCTTAGCTTCAAACTCCCATATCTCGCGAACGGATTGACCTAACCCAAAAATTCATGCTGCATCTGAAAGTAGAAACTCCCCCGATTACAACGGTATGTGTATTTTTTCCCTAGGCCTTTCTGGTTAAGCGTTTGGAGCAGCAGAATTGCGAAAAATTTTTTGCCTTCTCAACCATTTCTTGGCTTCAGACTCCCATATCTCGCGAACGGACTGATCCAACCCAAAAATTCCTGTTGCAACTGAAAGTAGAAGCTCGCCCGATTACAAAGGTATGTGTATTTTTTCCCTAGGCCATTCTGGTTAAGCGTTTGGAGCAGCTGATGTGCAAAAAATTTGTTCTCTTCTCAACCATTTCTTAGCATCAAACTACCATATCTCGCGAACGGATTGACCTAACCCAAAAATTCCTATTGCATCTGAAAGTAGAAACTCGCTCGATTTCAGCGGTATGTGTATTTTTTCCCTAGGCCATTCTGGTTAAGCGTTTGTAGCAGCAGAATTGCGAAAAATTTTTTGCCTTCTCAACGATTTCTTGGCTTCAAACTCCCATATCTCGCGAACGGATTGACCTAACCCAAAAATTCCTGTTGCGTCTGAAAGTAGAATCTCGCCCGATTACAACGGTATGTGTATTTTTTCCCTAGCCCATTCTGGTTATGCGTTTGGAGCAGCAGAATTACGAAAAATTTGTTGTCTTCTCAACCATTTCTTAGTTTCAAAGTCCCATACCTCGCGAACGGATTGACCATACCCAAAAATTCCTGCTGCGTCTGACAGTAGAAACTCGCCCGACTACAACGGTATGCGTATTTTTTCCCTAGGCCATTCTGGTTAAGCGTTTGTAGCAGCAGAATTGCGAAAAATTCTTTGCCTTCTCAACCATTTCTTGGCTTCAAACCCCCATATCTCGCGAACGGATTGACCAAACCCAAAAATTCCTGCTGCGTCTGAAAGTAGAAACTCGCCCGATTACAACGGTATGTCTATTTTTTCCCTGGGCCCTTCTGGTTAAGCGTTTGGAGCAGCAGAAGTGCGAAAAATTTGTTGTCTTCTCAAGCATTTCTTAGCTTCAAACTCCCATATTCCGCGAACGGATTGAACTAACCCAAAAACTCCTGTTGCATCTGAAAGTAGATACTCGCCCGACTACAACGGTATGCGTATTTTTTCCCTAGGCCATTCTGGTTAAGCGTTTGGAGCAGCAGAATTGCGAAAAATTTTTTGGCTTCTCAACCATTTCTTAGCTTCAAACTCCCATATGTCGCGAACGGATTGACCTAACCCAAAAATTCCTATTGCATCTGAAAGTAGAAACTCGCCCAATTACAACGGTATGTGTATTTTTTCCCTAGGCCATTCTGGTCAAACGTTTGGAGCAGCAGAATTGCAAAAAATTTTTTGCCTTCTCAACCATTTCTTAGATTCAAACTCCCATATCTCGCGAACCGATTGACCTAACCCAAAAATTCCTATTGCATCTGAAAGTAGAAACTCGCCCGATTACAACGGTATGTGTATTTTTTCCCTAGGCCATACTGGTTAAGCGTTTGGAGCAGCAGAATTGCGAAAAATTTTTTGCCTTCCCAAACATTTCTTGGCTTCAAACTCCCATATCTCGCGAACGGATTGACCTAACCCATGAATTCCTATTGCATCTGAAAGTAGAAACTCGCCCGATTACAACGGTATGTATATTTTTTCCCTAGGCCATTCTGGTTAAGCGTTTGGAGCAGCAGAATTGCGAAAAATTTTTTGGCTTCTCAACCATTTCTTAGCTTCAAACTCCCATATCTCGCAAACGGATTGACCTAACCCAAAAATTCCTATTGCATCTGAAAGTAGAAACTCGCTCGATTTCAGCGGAATGTGTATTTTTTCCCTAGGCCATTCTGGTTAAGCGTTTGTAGCAGAAGAATTGCGAAAAATTGTTTGCCTTCTCAACCATTTCTTGGCTTCAATCTCCCATATCTCGCGAACGGATTGACCTAACCCAAAAATTCCTGTTGCGTCTGAAGGTAGAATCTCGCCCGATTACAACGGTATGTGTATTTTTTCCCTAGCCCATTCTGGTTATGCGTTTGGAGCAGCAGAATTGCGAAAAATTTTTTGCCTTCTCAACGATTTCTTAGCTTCAAACTCCCATATCTCGCGAACGGATTGACCTAACCCAAAAATTCATGCTGCATCTGAAAGTAGAAACTCCCCCGATTACAACGGTATGTGTATTTTTTCCCTAGGCCTTTCTGGTTAAGCGTTTGGAGCAGCAGAATTGCGAAAAATTTTTTGCCTTCTCAACCATTTCTTGGCTTCAGACTCCCATATCTCGCGAACGGACTGATCCAACCCAAAAATTCCTGTTGCAACTGAAAGTAGAAGCTCGCCCGATTACAAAGGTATGTGTATTTTTTCCCTAGGCCATTCTGGTTAAGCGTTTGGAGCAGCTGATGTGCGAAAAATTTGTTCTCTTCTCAACCATTTCTTAGCATCAAACTACCATATCTCGCGAACGGATTGACCTAACCCAAAAATTCCTATTGCATCTGAAAGTAGAAACTCGCTCGATTTCAGCGGTATGTGTATTTTTTCCCTAGGCCATTCTGGTTAAGCGTTTGTAGCAGCAGAATTGCGAAAAATTTTTTGCCTTCTCAACGATTTCTTGGCTTCAAACTCCCATATCTCGCGAACGGATTGACCTAACCCAAAAATTCCTGTTGCGTCTGAAAGTAGAATCGCGCCCGATTACAACGGTATGTGTATTTTTTCCCTAGCCCATTCTGGTTATGCGTTTGGAGCAGCAGAATTACGAAAAATTTGTTGTCTTCTCAACCATTTCTTAGTTTCAAAGTCCCATACCTCGCGAACGGATTGACCAAACCCAAAAATTCCTGCTGCGTCTGACAGTAGAAACTCGCCCGACTACAACGGTATGCGTATTTTTTCCCTAGGCCATTCTGGTTAAGCGTTTGTAGCAGCAGAATTGCGAAAAATTTTTTGCCTTCTCAACCATTTCTTGGCTTCAAACCCCCATATCTCGCGAACGGATTGACCAAACCCAAAAATTCCTGCTGCATCTGAAAGTAGAAACTCGCCCGATTACAACGGTATGCGTATTTTTTCCCTAGGCCATTCTGGTTAAGCGTTTGGAGCAGCAGAATTGCGAAAAATTTGTTGTCTTGTCAACCATTTCTTAGCTTCAATGTCCCATATCTCGCGAACGGATTGACCTAACCCAAAAATTCCTATTGCATTTGAAAGTAGAAACTCGCCCGATTACAACGGTATGTCTATTTTTTCCCTGGGCCCTTCTGGTTAAGCGTTTGGAGCAGCAGAATTGCGAAAAATTTGTTGTCTTCTCAAGCATTTCTTAGCTTCAAACTCCCATATTCCGCGAACGGATTGAACTAACCCAAAAACTCCTGTTGCATCTGAAAGTAGATACTCGCCCGATTACAACGGTATGTGTATTTTTTCCCTAGGCCATACTGGTTAAGCGTTTGGAGCAGCAGAATTGCGAAAAATTTTTTGCCTTCCCAAACATTTCTTGGCTTCAAACTCCCATATCTCGCGAACGGATTGACCTAACCCAGAAATTCCTATTGCATCTGAAAGTAGAAACTCGCCCGATTACAACGGTATGTGTATTTTTTCCCTAGGCCATTCTGGTTAAACGTTTGGAGCAGCAGAATTGCGAAAAATTTTTTGGCTTCTCAACCATTTCTTAGCTTCAAACACCCATATCTCGCAAACGGATTGACCTAACCCAAAAATTCCTATTGCATCTGAAAGTAGAAACTCGCTCGATTTCAGCGGAATGTGTATTTTTTCCCTAGGCCATTCTGGTTAAGCGTTTGTAGCAGCAGAATTGCGAAAAATTGTTTGCCTTCTCAACCATTTCTTGGCTTCAAACTCCCATATCTCGCGAACGGATTGACCTAACCCAAAAATTCCTGTTGCGTCTGAAAGTAGAATCTCGCCCGATTACAACGTTATGTGTATTTTTTCCCTAGCCCATTCTGGATATGCGTTTGGAGCAGCAGAATTGCGAAAAATTTGTTGTCTTCTCAACCATTTCTTGGCTTCAAATTTCCCATATCTCGCGAACGGATTGACCAAACCCAAAAATTCCGGCTGCGTCTGAAAGTAGAAACTCGCCCGATTACAACGGTATGTTTATTTTTTCCCTAGCCCATTCTGGTTAAGCGTTTGGAGCAGCAGAATTGCGAAAAATTTGTTGTCTTCTCAACCATTTCTTAGCTTCGAACTCCCATATCTCGCGAATGGATTGACCAAACCCAAAAATTCCTGTTGCGTCTGAAAGTAGAAACTCGCCCGATTACAACGGTATGTGTATTTTTTCCCTAGCTCATTCTGGTTAAGCGTTTGGAGCAGCAGAATTGCGAAAAATTTGTTGTCTTCTCTACCATTTCTTAGCTTCAAACTCCCATATCTCGCGAACGGATTGACCTAACCCAAAAATTTCTATTGGATCTGAAAGTAGAAACTCGCTCGATTACAGCGGTATGTGTATTTTTTCCCTAGGCCATTCTGGTTATGCGTTTGGAGCAGCAGAATTACGAAAAATTTGTTGTCTTCTCAACCATTTCTTAGTTTCAAAGTCCCATACCTCGCGAACGGATTGACCAAACCCAAAAATTCCTGCTGCGTCTGACATTAGAAACTCGCCCGACTACAACGGTATGCGTATTTTTTCCCTAGGCCATTCTGGTTAAGCGTTTGTAGCAGCAGAATTGCGAAAAATTTTTTGCCTTCTCAACCATTTCTTGGCTTCAAACCCCCATATCTCGCGAACGGATTGACCAAACCCAAAAATTCCTGCTGCGTCTGAAAGTAGAAACTCGCCCGATTACAACGGTATGCGTATTTTTTCCCTAGGCCATTCTGGTTAAGCGTTTGGAGCAGCAGAATTGCGAAAAATTTGTTGTCTTGTCAACCATTTCTTAGCTTCAATGTCCCATATCTCGCGAACGGATTGACCTAACCCAAAAATTCCTATTGCATTTGAAAGTAGAAACTCGCCCGATTACAACGGTATGTCTATTTTTTCCCTGGGCCCTTCTGGTTAAGCGTT
Organism: Ptiloglossa arizonensis; assembly: GCF_051014685.1. Classification (NCBI taxonomy): domain Eukaryota; kingdom Metazoa; phylum Arthropoda; class Insecta; order Hymenoptera; family Colletidae; genus Ptiloglossa; species Ptiloglossa arizonensis. The sequence goes on from NW_027479060.1 coordinate 100,617, forward strand.
TGGAGCAGCAGAATTGCGAAAAATTTGTTGTCTTCTCAAGCATTTCTTAGCTTCAAACTCCCATATTCCGCGAACGGATTGAACTAACCCAAAAACTCCTGTTGCATCTGAAAGTAGATACTCGCCCGATTACAACGGTATGTGTATTTTTTCCCTAGGCCATACTGGTTAAGCGTTTGGAGCAGCAGAATTGCGAAAAATTTTTTGCCTTCCCAAACATTTCTTGGCTTCAAACTCCCATATCTCGCGAACGGATTGACCTAACCCAGAAATTCCTATTGCATCTGAAAGTAGAAACTCGCCCGATTACATCGGTATGTGTATTTTTTCCCTAGGCCATTCTGGTTAAGCGTTTGGAGCAGCAGAATTGCGAAAAATTTTTTGGCTTCTCAACCATTTCTTAGCTTCAAACACCCATATCTCGCAAACGGATTGACCTAACCCAAAAATTCCTATTGCATCTGAAAGTAGAAACTCGCTCGATTTCAGCGGAATGTGTATTTTTTCCCTAGGCCATTCTGGATAAGCGTTTGTAGCAGCAGAATTGCGAAAAATTGTTTGCCTTCTCAACCATTTCTTGGCTTCAAACTCCCATATCTCGCGAACGGATTGACCTAACCCAAAAATTCCTGTTGCGTCTGAAAGTAGAATCTCGCCCGATTACAACGTTATGTGTATTTTTTCCCTAGCCCATTCTGGTTATGCGTTTGGAGCAGCAGAATTGCGAAAAATTTGTTGTCTTCTCAACCATTTCTTAGCTTCGAACTCCCATATCTCGCGAATGGATTGACCAAACCCAAAAATTCCTGTTGCGTCTGAAAGTAGAAACTCGCCCGATTACAACGGTATGTGTATTTTTTCCCTAGCTCATTCTGGTTAAGCGTTTGGAGCAGCAGAATTGCGAAAAATTTGTTGTCTTCTCTACCATTTCTTAGCTTCAAACTCCCATATCTCGCGAACGGATTGACCTAACCCAAAAATTTCTATTGGATCTGAAAGTAGAAACTCGCTCGATTACAGCGGTATGTGTATTTTTTCCCTAGGCCATTCTGGTTATGCGTTTGGAGCAGCAGAATTACGAAAAATTTGTTGTCTTCTCAACCATTTCTTAGTTTCAAAGTCCCATACCTCGCGAACGGATTGACCAAACCCAAAAATTCCTGCTGCGTCTGACATTAGAAACTCGCCCGATTACAACGGTATGCGTATTTTTTCCCTAGGCCATTCTGGTTAAGCGTTTGTAGCAGCAGAATTGCGAAAAATTTTTTGGCTTCTCAACCATTTCTTAGCTTCAAACACCCATATCTCGCAAACGGATTGACCTAACCCAAAAATTCCTATTGCATCTGAAAGTAGAAACTCGCTCGATTTCAGCGGAATGTGTATTTTTTCCCTAGGCCATTCTGGTTAAGCGTTTGTAGCAGCAGAATTGCGAAAAATTGTTTGCCTTCTCAACCATTTCTTGGCTTCAAACTCCCATATCTCGCCAACGGATTGACCTAACCCAAAAATTCCTGTTGCGTCTGAAAGTAGAATCTCGCCCGATTACAACGTTATGTGTATTTTTTCCCTAGCCCATTCTGGTTATGCGTTTGGAGCAGCAGAATTGCGAAAAATTTGTTGTCTTCTCAACCATTTCTTGGCTTCAAACTCCCATATCTCGCGAACGGATTGACCAAACCCAAAAATTCCTGCTGCGTCTGAAAGTAGAAACTCGCCCGATTACAACGGTATGTTTATTTTTTCCCTAGCCCATTCTGGTTAAGCGTTTGGAGCAGCAGAATTGCGAAAAATTTGTTGTCTTCTCAACCATTTCTTAGCTTCGAACTCCCATATCTCGCGAATGGATTGACCAAACCCAAAAATTCCTGTTGCGTCTGAAAGTAGAAACTCGCCCGATTACAACGGTATGTGTATTTTTTCCCTAGCTCATTCTGGTTAAGCGTTTGGAGCAGCAGAATTGCGAAAAATTTGTTGTCTTCTCTACCATTTCTTAGCTTCAAACTCCCATATCTCGCGAACGGATTGACCTAACCCAAAAATTTCTATTGGATCTGAAAGTAGAAACTCGCTCGATTACAGCGGTATGTGTATTTTTTCCCTAGGCCATTCTGGTTAAGCGTTTGGAGCAGCAGAATTGCGAAAAATTTTTTGCCTTCTCAACCATTTCTTGGCTTCAGACACCCATACCTCGCGAACGGATTGACCTAACCCAAAAATTCCTGTTGCGTCTGAAAGTAGAAACTCGCCCGATTACAACGGTATGTGTATTTTTTCCCTAGCCCATTCTGGTTATGCGTTTGGAGCAGCAGAATTGCGAAAAATTTGTTGTCTTCTCAACCATTTCTTGGCTTCAAACTCCCATATCTCGCGAACGGATTGACCAAACCCAAAAATTCCTGCTGCGTCTGAAAGTAGAAACTCGCCCGATTACAACGGTATGTGTATTTTTTCCCTAGCCCATTCTGGTTAAGCGTTTGGAGCAGCAGAATTGGGAAAAATTTGTTGTCTTCTCAACCATTTCTTAGCTTCGAACTCCCATATCTCGCGAACGGATTGACCAAACCCAAAAATTCCTGCTGCGTCTGACAGTAGAAACTCGCCCGATTACAACGGTATGCGTATTTTTTCCCTAGGCCATTCTGGTTAAGCGTTTGAAGCAGCAGAATTGCGAAAAATTTTTTGCCTTCTCAACCATTTCTTGGCTTCAAACTCCCATATCTCGCGAACGGATTGACCAAACCCAAAAATTCCTGTTGCGTCTGAAAGTAGAAACTCGCCCGATTACAACGGTATGTGTATTTTTTCCCTAGCTCATTCTGGTTAAGCGTTTGGAGCAGCAGAATTGCGAAAAATTTGTTGTCTTCTCTACCATTTCTTAGCTTCAAACTCCCATATCTCGCGAACGGATTGACCTAACCCAAAAATTTCTATTGGATCTGAAAGTAGAAACTCGCTCGATTACAGCGGTATGTGTATTTTTTCCCTAGGCCATTCTGGTTAAGCGTTTGGAGCAGCAGAATTGCGAAAAATTTTTTGCCTTCGCAACCATTTCTTTTCTTCAAACTCCCATATCTCGCGAACGGATTGACAAAACCCAAAAATTCCTATTGCATTTGAAAGTAGAAACTCGCCCGATTACAACGGTACGTGTATTTTTCCCCTAGGCCATTCTGGTTAAGCGAATGTTGCAGCAGAAGTGCGAAAAGTTTGTTGTCTTGTCAACCATTTCTTAGCTTCGAACTCCCATATCTCGCGAATGGATTGACCAAACCCAAAAATTCCTGCTGCGTCTGAAGGTAGAATCTCGCCCGATTACAACGGTATGTGTATTTTTTCCCTAGCCCATTCTGGTTATGCGTTTGGAGCAGCAGAATTGCGAAAAATTTGTTGTCTTCTCAACCATTTCTTAGCTTCAAAGTCCCATATCTCGCGAACGGATTGACCAAACCCAAAAATTCCTGCTGCGTCTGACAGTAGAAACTCGCCCGATTACAACGGTGTGCGTATTTTTTCCCTAGGCCATTCTGGTTAAGCGTTTGTAGCAGCAGAATTGCGAAAAATTTTTTGCCTTCTCAACCATTTCTTGGCTTCAAACTCCCATATCTCGCGAACGGATTGACCAAACCCAAAAATTCCTGTTGCGTCTGAAAGTAGAAACTCGCCCGATTACAACGGTATGTGTATTTTTTCCCTAGCTCATTCTGGTTAAGCGTTTGGAGCAGCAGAATTGCGAAAAATTTGTTGTCTTCTCTACCATTTCTTAGCTTCAAACTCCCATATCTCGCGAACGGATTGACCTAACCCAAAAATTTCTATTGGATCTGAAAGTAGAAACTCGCTCGATTACAGCGGTATGTGTATTTTTTCCCTAGGCCATTCTGGTTAAGCGTTTGGAGCAGCAGAATTGCGAAAAATTTTTTGCCTTCTCAACCATTTCTTGGCTTCAAACTCCCATACCTCGCGAACGGATTGACCTAACCCAAAAATTCCTGTTGCGTCTGAAAGTAGAAACTCGCCCGATTACAACGGTATGTGTATTTTTTCCCTAGCCCATTCTGGTTATGCGTTTGGAGCAGCAGAATTGGGAAAAATTTGTTGTCTTCTCAACCATTTCTTAGCTTCGAACTCCCATATCTCGCGAACGGATTGACCAAACCCAAAAATTCCTGCTGCGTCTGACAGTAGAAACTCGCCCGATTACAACGGTATGCGTATTTTTTCCCTAGGCCATTCTGGTTAAGCGTTTGAAGCAGCAGAATTGCGAAAAATTTTTTGCCTTCTCAACCATTTCTTGGCTTCAAACTCCCATATCTCGCGAACGGATTGACCAAACCCAAAAATTCCTGTTGCGTCTGAAAGTAGAAACTCGCCCGATTACAACGGTATGTGTATTTTTTCCCTAGCTCATTCTGGTTAAGCGTTTGGAGCAGCAGAATTGCGAAAAATTTGTTGTCTTCTCTACCATTTCTTAGCTTCAAACTCCCATATCTCGCGAACGGATTGACCTAACCCAAAAATTTCTATTGGATCTGAAAGTAGAAACTCGCTCGATTACAGCGGTATGTGTATTTTTTCCCTAGGCCATTCTGGTTAAGCGTTTGGAGCAGCAGAATTGCGAAAAATTTTTTGCCTTCGCAACCATTTCTTTTCTTCAAACTCCCATATCTCGCGAACGGATTGACAAAACCCAAAAATTCCTATTGCATTTGAAAGTAGAAACTCGCCCGATTACAACGGTACGTGTATTTTTCCCCTAGGCCATTCTGGTTAAGCGAATGTTGCAGCAGAAGTGCGAAAAGTTTGTTGTCTTGTCAACCATTTCTTAGCTTCGAACTCCCATATCTCGCGAATGGATTGACCAAACCCAAAAATTCCTGCTGCGTCTGAAGGTAGAATCTCGCCCGATTACAACGGTATGTGTATTTTTTCCCTAGCCCATTCTGGTTATGCGTTTGGAGCAGCAGAATTGCGAAAAATTTGTTGTCTTCTCAACCATTTCTTAGCTTCAAAGTCCCATATCTCGCGAACGGATTGACCAAACCCAAAAATTCCTGCTGCGTCTGACAGTAGAAACTCGCCCGATTACAACGGTGTGCGTATTTTTTCCCTAGGCCATTCTGGTTAAGCGTTTGTAGCAGCAGAATTGCGAAAAATTTTTTGCCTTCTCAACCATTTCTTGGCTTCAAACTCCCATATCTCGCGAACGGATTGACCAAACCCAAAAATTCCTGTTGCGTCTGAAAGTAGAAACTCGCCCGATTACAACGGTATGTGTATTTTTTCCCTAGCTCATTCTGGTTAAGCGTTTGGAGCAGCAGAATTGCGAAAAATTTGTTGTCTTCTCTACCATTTCTTAGCTTCAAACTCCCATATCTCGCGAACGGATTGACCTAACCCAAAAATTTCTATTGGATCTGAAAGTAGAAACTCGCTCGATTACAGCGGTATGTGTATTTTTTCCCTAGGCCATTCTGGTTAAGCGTTTGGAGCAGCAGAATTGCGAAAAATTTTTTGCCTTCTCAACCATTTCTTGGCTTCAAACTCCCATACCTCGCGAACGGATTGACCTAACCCAAAAATTCCTGTTGCGTCTGAAAGTAGAAACTCGCCCGATTACAACGGTATGTGTATTTTTTCCCTAGCCCATTCTGGTTAAGCGTTTGGAGCAGCAGAATTGCGAAAAATTTGTTGTCTTCTCAACCATTTCTTAGCTTCAAACTCCCATATCTCGCGAACGGATTGACCAAACCCAAAATTTCTGCTACGTCTGAAATTAGAAACTCGCCCGATTACAACGTTATGCGCATTTTTTCCCTAGGCCATTCTGGTTAAGCGTTTGAAGCAGCAGAATTGCGAAAAATTTTTTGCCTTCTCAACCATTTCTTGGCTTCAAACTCCCATATCTCGCGAACGGATTGACATAACCCAAAAATTCCTATGGCATTTGAAAGTAGAAACTCGCCCGATTACAACGGAATGTGTATTTTTTCCCTGGGCCCTTCTGGTTAAGCGTTTGGAGTAGCAGAATTGCGAAAAATTTATTGCCTTCCTAAACATTTCATGGTTTCAAACTCCCATATCTCGCGAACGGATTGACCTAACCCAGAAATTCCTATTGCATCTGAAAGTAGAAACTCGCCCGATTACAACGGTATGTGTATTTTTTCCCTAGGCCATTCTGGTTAAGCGTTTGGAGCAGCAGAATTGCGAAAAATTTTTTGCCTTCGCAACCATTTCTTTTCTTCAAACTCCCATATCTCGCGAACGGATTGACAAAACCCAAAAATTCCTGCTGCGTCTGAAAGTAGAAACTCGCCCGATTACAACGGTATGCGTATTTTTTCCCTAGGCCATTCTGGTTAAGCGTTTGGAGCAGCAGAATTGCGAAAAAGTTGTTCTCTTCTCAACCATTTCTTAGCTTCGAACTCCCATATCTCGCGAATGGATTGATATAACACAAAAATTCTTATAGCATTTGAAAGTAGAAACTCGCCCGATTACAACGGTACGTGTATTTTTCCCCTAGGCCATTCTGGTTAAGCGATTGGTGCAGCAGAAGTGCGAAAAATTTGTTGTCTTGTCAACCATTTCTTAGATTCAAAGTCCCATATCTCGCGAACGGATTGACCTAACCCAAAAATTCCTATTGTAACTGAAAGTAGAAACTCGCCCGATTACAACGGTATGTGTATTTTTTCCCTAGCCCATTCTGATTAAGCGTTTGGAGCAGCAGAATTGCGAAAAATTTGTTGTCGTCTCAACCATTTCTTAGCTTCAAAGTCCCATATCTCGCGAACGGATTAACCTAACCCAAAAATTTCTATTGCATCTGAAAGTAGAAACTCGCTCGATTACAGCGGTATGTGTATTTTTTCCCTAGGCCATTCTGGTTAAACGTTTGGAGCAGCAGAATTGCGAAAAATTTTTTGCCTTCTCAACCATTTCTTAGCTTCAAACTCCCATATGTCGCGAACGGATTGACCTAACCCAAAAATTCAAATTGCATCTGAAAGTAGAAACTCGCCCAATTACAACGGTATGTGTATTTTTTCACTAGGCCATTCTGGTTAAGCGTTTGAAGCAGCAGAATTGAGAAAAATTTTTTGCTTTCTCAACCATATCTTGGCTTCAAACTCCCATATCTCTCGAACGGATTGAACTAACCCAAAAATTCCTATTGCATCTGAAAGTAGAAACTCGCCCGTTTACAACGGTATGCGTATTTTTTCCCTAGGCCATACTGGTTAAGCGTTTGGAGCAGCAGAATTGCGAAAAATTTGTTCTCTTCTCAACCATTTCTTAGCTTCAAAGTCCCATATCTCGCGAACGGATTGACCAAACCCAAAAATTCCTGCTGCGTCTGAAAGTAGAAACTCGCCCGATTACAACGGTATGCGTATTTTTTCCCTAGGCCATTCTGGTTAAGCGTTTGGAGCAGCAGAATTGCGAAAAATTTGTTCTCTTCTCACCCATTTCTTAGCTTCAAACTCTCATATCGCGCGAACGGATTGGCCAAACACAAAAATTCAAATTGCATCTGAAAGTAGAAACTCTCCCAATTACAACGGTATGTGTAATTTTTCACTAGGCCATTCTGGTTAAGCGTTTGGAGCAACAGAATTGCGAAAAATTTTTGCCTTCTCAACCATTTCTTAGCTTCAATGTCCCATATCTCGCGAACGGATTGACCTAACCCAAAAATTCCTATTGCATCTGAAAGTAGAAACTCGCCCGATTACAACGGTATGTATGTTTTTCCCTGGGCCTATCTGGTTAAGCGTTTGGAGCAGCAGAAGTGCGAAAAATTGTTTGCCTTCTCAACCATTTCTCAGCTTCAAACTCCCATATGTCGCGAACGGATTGACCTAACCCAAAAATTCAAATTGCATCTGAAAGTAGAAACTCGCCCAATTACAACGGTATGTGTATTTTTTCACTAGGCCATTCTGGTTAAGCGTTTGAAGCAGCAGAATTGAGAAAAATTTTTTGCTTTCTCAACCATATCTTGGCTTCAAACTCCCATATCTCGCGAACGGATTGACCTAACCCAAAAATTCCTATTGCATCTGAAAGTAGAAACTCGCCCGTTTACAACGGTATGCGCATTTTTTCCCTAGGCCATTCTGGTTAAGCGTTTGAAGCAGCAGAATTGCGAAAAATTTTTTGCCTTCTCAACCATTTCTTGGCTTCAAACTCCCATATCTCGCGAACGGATTGACATAACCCAAAAATTCCTATGGCATTTGAAAGTAGAAACTCGCCCGATTACAACGGAATGTGTATTTTTTCCCTGGGCCCTTCTGGTTAAGCGTTTGGAGTAGCAGAAGTGCGAAAAATTTGTTGTCTTCTCAACCATTTCTTAGCTTCAAACTCCCATATTTCGCGAACGGATTGACCTAACCCAAAAATTCCTGTTGCATCTGAAAGTAGAAACTCGCCCGATTACAACGGTGTGTGTATTTTTTCCCTAGGCCATTCTGGTTAAGCGTATGGAGCAGCAGAATTGCGAAAAATTTATTGCCTTCCTAAACATTTCATGGTTTCAAACTCCCATATCTCGCGAACGGATTGACCTAACCCAGAAATTCCTATTGCATCTGAAAGTAGAAACTCGCCCGATTACAACGGTATGTGTATTTTTTTCCTAGGCCATTCTGGTTAAGCGTTTGGAGCAGCAGAATTGCGAAAAAATTTTTGCCTTCGCAACCATTTCTTTTCTTCAAACTCCCATATCTCGCGAACGGATTGACAAAACCCAAAAATTCCTGCTGCGTCTGAAAGTAGAAACTCGCCCGATTACAACGGTATGCGTATTTTTTCCCTAGGCCATTCTGGTTAAGCGTTTGGAGTAGCAGAAGTGCGAAAAATTTGTTGTCTTCTCAACCATTTCTTAGCTTCAAACTCCCATATTTCGCGAACGGATTGACCTAACCCAAAAATTCCTGTTGCATCTGAAAGTAGAAACTCGCCCGATTACAACGGTATGTGTATTTCTTCCCTAGGTCATTGTGGTTAAGCGTTTGGAGCAGCAGAATTGCGAAAAATTTTTTGCCTTCTCAACCATTTCTTGTCTTCAAACTCCCATATCTCGCGAACGCATTGACCTAACCCAAAAATTCCTACTGCAACTGAAAGTAGAAACTCGCCCGATTACAACGGTGTGTGTATTTTTTCCCTAGGCCATTCTGGTTAAGCGTATGGAGCAGCAGAATTGCGAAAAATTTATTGCCTTCCTAAACATTTCATGGTTTCAAACTCCCATATCTCGCGAACGGATTGACCTAACCCAGAAATTCCTATTGCATCTGAAAGTAGAAACTCGCCCGATTACAACGGTATGTGTATTTTTTCCCTAGGCCATTCTGGTTAAGCGTTTGGAGCAGCAGAATTGCGAAAAAGTTGTTCTCTTCTCAACCATTTCTTAGCTTCGAACTCCCATATCTCGCGAATGGATTGACATAACACAAAAATTCTTATAGCATTTGAAAGTAGAAACTCGCCCGATTACAACGGTACGTGTATTTTTCCCCTAGGCCATTCTGGTTAAGCGATTGGTGCAGCAGAAGTGCGAAAAATTTGTTGTCTTGTCAACCATTTCTTAGATTCAAAGTCCCATATCTCGCGAACGGATTGACCTAACCCAAAAATTCCTATTGTAACTGAAAGTAGAAACTCGCCCGATTACAACGGTATGTTTATTTTTTCCCTAGCCCATTCTGATTAAGCGTTTGGAGCAGCAGAATTGCGAAAAATTTGTTATCGTCTCAACCATTTCTTAGCTTCGAACTGCCATATCTCGCGAACGGATTGACCTAACCCAAAAATTCCTATTGCAATTGAAAGTAGAAGCTCGCCCGATTACAACGGTACGTATATTTTACCCCTAGGCCATTCTGGATAAGCGTTTGGAGCAGCAGAAGTGCGAAAAATTTCTTCTCTTCTCAACCATTTCTTAGCTTCAAACTCTCATATCTCGCGAACGGATTGACCTAATCCAAAAATTCCTATTGCATCTGAAAGTAGATACTCGCCCGATTACAACGGTATGTGTATTTTTTCCCTAGGCCATTCTGGTTAAGCGTTTGGAGCAGCAGAATTGCGAAAAATTTGTTCTCTTCTCAACCATTTCTTAGCTTCGAACTGCCATATCTCGCGAACGGATTGACCTAACCCAAAAATTCTTATTGCATTTGAAAGTAGAAACTCGCCCGATTACAACGGTACGTGTATTTTTTCCCTAGGCCATTCTGGATAAGCGATTGGAGCAGCAGAAGTGCGGAAAATTTGTTGTCTTGTCAACCATTTCTTAGCTTCAAAGTCCCATATCTCGCGAACGGATTGACCTAATCCAAAAATTCCTATTGCAATTGAAAGTAGAAGCCCGCCCGATTACAACGGTATGCGTATTTTTTCCCTAGGCCATTCTGGTTAAGCGTTTGGAGCAGCAGAATTGCGAAAAATTTGTTCTCTTCTCAACCATTTCTTAGCTTCGAACTGCCATATCTCGCGAACGGATTGACCTAACCCAAAAATTTCTGTTGTGTCTGAAAGTAGAAACTCGCCCGAATACAACGGTATGTGTATTTTTTCCCTAGGCCATTCTGGTTAAGCGTTTGGAGCAGCAGAATTGCGAAAAATTTGTTCTCTTCTCAACCATTTCTTAGATTCGAACTGCCATATCTCGCGAACGGATTGACCTAATCCAAAAATTCCTATTGCAATTGAAAGTAGAAGCTCGCCCGATTACAACGGTATGCGTATTTTTTCCCTAGGCCATTCTGGTTAAGCGTTTGGAGCAGCAGAATTGCGAAAAATTTGTTCTCTTCTCAACCATTTCTTAGCTTCAAACTGTCATATCTCGCGAACGGATTGACCTAACCCAAAAGTTCCTATTGCATTTGAAAGTAGAAACTCGCCCGATTACAACGGTATGTGTATTTTTTCCCTAGGCCATTCTAGTTAAGCGTTTGGAGCAGCAGAAGTGCGAAAAATTTGTTCTCTTCTCAACCATTTCTTAGCTTCAAACTCCCATATCTCGCGAACGGATTGACCTAACCCAAAAATTCCTATTGCATCTGAAAGTAGAAACTTGCCCGATTACAACGGTATGTGTATTTTTTCCCTAGGCCATTCTGGTTAAGCGTTTGGAGCAGCAGAAGTGCGAAAAATTTGTTCCCTTCTCAACCATTTCTTGGCTTCAAACTCCCATATCTCGCGAACGGATTGACCTAACCCAAAAATTACTATTGCATTTGAAAGTAGAAACTCGCCCGATTACAACGGTACGTGTATTTTTCCCCTAGGCCATTCTGGTTAAGCGATTGTAGCAGCAGAGGTGCGAAAAATTTGATTTCTTCTCAACCATTTCTTAACTTCAAACTCCCATATGTCGCGAACGGATTGACCTAACCCAAAAATTCCGATTGCATCTGAAAGTAGAAACTCGCCCGATTACAACGGTATGTGTATTTTTTCCCTAGGCCATTCTGGTTAAGCGTTTGAAGCAGCAGAATTGCGAAAAATTTTTTGCCGTCTCAACCATTTCTTGGCTTCAAACTCCCATATCTCGCGAACGGATTGACCTAACCCAAAAATTCCTATTGAATCTGAAAGTAGAAACTCGCCCGATTACAACGGTATGTGTATTTTTTCCCTAGGCCATTCTGGTTAAGCGTCTGGAGCAGCAGAATTGCGAAAAATTTGATCTCTTCTCAACCATTTCTTAGCTTCAAACTACCATATCTCGCGAACGGATTGACCTAACCCAAAAATTCCTGTTGCATCTGAAAGTAGAATCTCGCCCGATTACAACTGTATGTGTATTTTTTCCCTAGGCCATTCTGGTTAAGCGTTTGGAGCAGCAGAATTGCGAAAAATTTTTTGCCTTCCCAAACATTTCTTAGCTTCAAAGTCCCATATCTCGCGAACGGATTGACCTAACACAAAAATTCCTATTGCAATTGAAAGTAGAAGCTCGCCCGATTTCAACGGTATGCGTATTTTTACCCTAGGCCATTCTGGTTAAGCGTTTGGAGCAGCAGAATTGCGAAAAATTTGTTCTCTTCTCAACCATTTCTTAGCTTCAAACTCTCATATCTCGCGAACGGATTGAACTAACCCAAAAATTCCTATCACATTAGAAAGTAGAAACTCGCCCGATTACAACGGTACGTATATTTTTCCCCTAGGCCATTCTGGATAAGCGTTTGGAGCAGCAGAAATGCGAAAAATTTGTTCTCTTCTCAACCATTTCTTAGCTTCAAACTCTCATATCTCGCGAACGGATTGACCTAATCCAAAAATTCCTATTGCATCTGAAAGTAGATACTCGCCCGATTACAACGGTATGTGTATTTTTTCCCTAGGCCATTCTGGTTAAGCGTTTGGAGCAGCAGAATTGCGAAAAATTTTTTGCCTTCCCAAACATTTCTTAGCTTCAAAGTCCCATATCTCGCGAACGGATTCACCTAACCCAAAAATTCCCATTGCAACTGAAAGTAGAAACTCGCCCGATTACAACGGCATGTGTATTTTTTCCCTAGGCCATACTGGTTAAGCGTTTGAAGCAGCAGAATTGCGAAAAATTTTTTGCCTTCTCAACCATTTCTTGGCTTCAAACTCCCATATCTCGCGAACGGATTGACCTAACCCAAAAATTCCTATTGAATCTGAAAGTAGAAACTCGCCCGATTACAACGGTATGTGTATTTTTTCCCTAGGCCATTCTGGTTAAGCGTCTGGAGCAGCAGAATTGCGAAAAATTTGATCTCTTCTCAACCATTTCTTAGCTTCAAACTACCATATCTCGCGAACGGATTGACCTAACCCAAAGATTCCTGTTGCATCTGAAAGTAGAATCTCGCCCGATTACAACTGTATGTGTATTTTTTCCCTAGGCCATTCTGGTTAAGCGTTTGGAGCAGCAGAATTGCGAAAAATTTTTTGCCTTCCCAAACATTTCTTAGCTTCAAAGACCCATATCTCGCGAACGGATTGACCTAACACAAAAATTCCTATTGCAATTGAAAGTAGAAGCTCGCCCGATTTCAACGGTATGCGTATTTTTACCCTAGGCCATTCTGGTTAAGCGTTTGGAGCAGCAGAATTGCGAAAAATTTGTTCTCTTCTCAACCATTTCTTAGCTTCAAACTCTCATATCTCGCGAACGGATTGAACTAACCCAAAAATTCCTATCACATTAGAAAGTAGAAACTCGCCCGATTACAACGGTACGTATATTTTTCCCCTAGGCCATTCTGGATAAGCGTTTGGAGCAGCAGAAATGCGAAAAATTTGTTCTCTTCTCAACCATTTCTTAGCTTCAAACTCTCATATCTCGCGAACGGATTGACCTAATCCAAAAATTCCTATTGCATCTGAAAGTAGATACTCGCCCGATTACAACGGTATGTGTATTTTTTCCCTAGGCCATTCTGGTTAAGCGTTTGGAGCAGCAGAATTGCGAAAAATTTTTTGCCTTCCCAAACATTTCTTAGCTTCAAAGTCCCATATCTCGCGAACGGATTCACCTAACCCAAAAATTCCCATTGCAACTGAAAGTAGAAACTCGCCCGATTACAACGGCATGTGTATTTTTTCCCTAGGCCATACTGGTTAAGCGTTTGAAGCAGCAGAATTGCGAAAAATTTTTTGCCTTCTCAACCATTTCTTGGCTTCAAACTCCCATATCTCGCGAACGGATTGACCTAACCCAAAAATTCCTATTGAATCTGAAAGTAGAAACTCGCCCGATTACAACGGTATGTGTATTTTTTCCCTAGGCCATTCTGGTTAAGCGTCTGGAGCAGCAGAATTGCGAAAAATTTGATCTCTTCTCAACCATTTCTTAGCTTCAAACTACCATATCTCGCGAACGGATTGACCTAACCCAAAGATTCCTGTTGCATCTGAAAGTAGAATCTCGCCCGATTACAACTGTATGTGTATTTTTTCCCTAGGCCATTCTGGTTAAGCGTTTGGAGCAGCAGAATTGCGAAAAATTTTTTGCCTTCCCAAACATTTCTTAGCTTCAAAGACCCATATCTCGCGAACGGATTGACCTAACACAAAAATTTCTATTGCAATTGAAAGTAGAAGCTCGCCCGATTACAACGGTATGCGTATTTTTACCCTAGGCCATTCTGGTTAAGCGTTTGGAGCAGCAGAATTGCGAAAAATTTGTTCTCTTCTCAACCATTTCTTAGCTTCAAACTCTCATATCTCGCGAACGGATTGAACTAACCCAAAAATTCCTATCACATTAGAAAGTAGAAACTCGCCCGATTACAACGGTACGTATATTTTTCCCCTAGGCCATTCTGGATAAGCGTTTGGGGCAGCAGAAATGCGAAAAATTTGTTCTCTTCTCAACCATTTCTTAGCTTCAAACTCTCAAATCTCGCGAACGGATTGACCTAATCCAAAAATTCCTATTGCATCTGAAAGTAGATACTCGCCCGATTACAGCGGTATGTGTATTTTTTCCCTAGGCCATTCTGGATAAGCGATTGGAGCAGCAGAAGTGCGGAAAATTTGTTGTCTTGTCAACCATTTCTTAGCTTCAAAGTCCCATATCTCGCGAACGGATTGACCTTATCCAAAAATTCCTATTGCAATTGAAAGTAGAAGCCCGCCCGATTACAATGGTATGCGTATTTTTTCCCTAGGCCATTCTGGTTAAGCGTTTGGAGCAGCAGAATTGCGAAAAATTTGTTCTCTTCTCAACCATTTCTTAGCTTCGAACTGCCATATCTCGCGAACGGATTGACCTAACCCAAAAATTTCTGTTGTGTCTGAAAGTAGAAGCTCGCCCGAATACAACGGTATGTGTATTTTTTCCCTAGGCCATTCTGGTTAAGTGTTTGGAGCAGCAGAATTGCGAAAAATTTGTTCTCTTCTCAACCATTTCTTAGATTCGAACTGCCATATCTCGCGAACGGATTGACCTAATCCAAAAATTCCTATTGCAATTGAAAGTAGAAGCTCGCCCGATAACAACAGTATGCGTATTTTTTCCCTAGGCCATTCTGGTTAAGCGTTTGGAGCAGCAGAATTGCGAAAAATTTGTTCTTCTCTCAACCATTTCTTAGCTTCAAACTGTCATATCTAGCGAACGGATTGACCTAACCCAAAAATTCCTATTGCATTTGAAAGTAGAAACTCGCCCGATTACAACGGTACGTGTATTTTTCCCCTAGGCCATTCTGGTTATGCGATTGTAGCAGCAGAAGTGCGAAAAATTTGATGTCTTCTCAACCATTTCTTAGCTTCAAACTACTATATGTCGCGAACGGATTGACCTAACCCAAAAATTACGATTGCATCTGAAAGTAGAAACTCGCCCGATTACAACGGTACGTGTATTTTTCCCCTAGGCCATTCTGGATAAGCGATTGGAGCAGCAGAAGTGCGAAAAATTTGATGTCTTCTCAACCATTTCTTAGCTTCAAACTCCTATATGTCGCGAACGGATTGACCTAACCCAAAAATTCCTATTGCAATTGAAAGTAGAAGCTCGCCCGATTACAACGGTATGCGTATTTTTTCCCTAGGCCATTCTGGTTAAGCGTTTGGAGCAGCAGAATTGCGAAAAATTTGTTCTCTTCTCAACCATTTCTTAGCTTCAAACTGTCATATCTAGCGAACGGATTGACCTAACCCAAAAATTCCTATTGCATTTGAAAGTAGAAACTCGCCCGATTACAACGGTACGTGTATTTTTCCCCTAGGCCATTCTGGTTATGCGATTGTAGCAGCAGAAGTGCGAAAAATTTGATGTCTTCTCAACCATTTCTTAGCTTCAAACTCCTATATGTCGCGAACGGATTGACCTAACCCAAAAATTCCGATTGCATCTGAAAGTAGAAACTCGCCCGATTACAACGGTACGTGTATTTTTCCCCTAGGCCATTCTGGATAAGCGATTGGAGCAGCAGAAGTGCGGAAAATTTGTTGTCTTGTCAACCACTTCTTAGCTTCAAAGACCCATATCTCACGAACGGATTCACCTAATCCAAAAATTCCTAATGCAATTGAAAGTAGAAGCTCGCCCGATTACAACGGTATGCGTATTTTTTCCCTAGGCCATTCTGGTTAAGCGTTTGGAGCAGCAGAATTGCGAAAAATTTGTTCTCTTCTCAACCATTTCTTAGCTTCAAACTCCCATATGTCGCGAACGGATTGACCTAACCCAAAAATTCCTATTGAATCTGAAAGTAGAAACTCACCCGATTACAACGGTATGTGTATTTTTTCCCTAGGCCATTCTGGTTAAGCCTCTGGAGCAGCAGAATTGCGAAAAATTTGTTCTCTTCTCAACCATTTCTTAGCTTCAAACTACCATATCTCGCGAACGGATTGACCTAACCCAAAAATTCCGATTGCATCTGAAAGTAGAAACTCGCCCGATTACAACGGTATGTGTATTTTTTCCCTAGGCCATTCTGGTTAAGCGTCTGGAGCAGCAGAATTGCGAAAAATTTGATCTCTTCTCAACCATTTCTTAGCTTCAAACTACCATATCTCGCGAACGGATTGACCTAACCCAAAAATTCCTGTTGCATCTGAAAGTAGAATCTCGCCCGATTACAACGGTATGTGTATTTTTTCCCTAGGCCATTCTGGTTAAGCGTTTGGAGCAGCAGAATTGCGAAAAATTTTTTGCCTTCCCAAACATTTCTTAGCTTCAAAGTCCCATATCTCGCGAACGGATTCACCTAACCCAAAAATTCCCATTGCAACTGAAAGTAGAAACTCGCCCGATTACAACGGCATGTGTATTTTTTCCCTAGGCCATACTGGTTAAGCGTTTGAAGCAGCAGAATTGCGAAAAATTTTTTGCCTTCTCAACCATTTCTTGGCTTCAAACTCCCATATCTCGCGAACGGATTGACCTAACCCAAAAATTCCTATTGAATCTGAAAGTAGAAACTCGCCCGATTACAACGGTATGTGTATTTTTTCCCTAGGCCATTCTGGTTAAGCGTCTGGAGCAGCAGAATTGCGAAAAATTTGATCTCTTCTCAACCATTTCTTAGCTTCAAACTACCGTATCTCGCGAACGGATTGACCTAACCCAAAAATTCCTGTTGCATCTGAAAGTAGAATCTCGCCCGATTACAACTGTATGTGTATTTTTTCCCTAGGCCATTCTGGTTAAGCGTTTGGAGCAGCAGAATTGCGAAAAATTTTTTGCCTTCCCAAACATTTCTTAGCTTCAAAGTCCCATATCTCGCGAACGGATTGACCTAACACAAAAATTTCTATTGCAATTGAAAGTAGAAGCTCGCCCGATTACAACGGTATGCGTATTTTTACCCTAGGCCATTCTGGTTAAGCGTTTGGAGCAGCAGAATTGCGAAAAATTTGTTCTCTTCTCAACCATTTCTTAGCTTCAAACTCTCATATCTCGCGAACGGATTGAACTAACCCAAAAATTCCTATCACATTAGAAAGTAGAAACTCGCCCGATTACAACGGTACGTATATTTTTCCCCTAGGCCATTCTGGATAAGCGTTTGGGGCAGCAGAAATGCGAAAAATTTGTTCTCTTCTCAACCATTTCTTAGCTTCAAACTCTCATATCTCGCGAACGGATTGACCTAATCCAAAAATTCCTATTGCATCTGAAAGTAGATACTCGCCCGATTACAACGGTATGTGTATTTTTTCCCTAGGCCATTCTGGATAAGCGATTGGAGCAGCAGAAGTGCGGAAAATTTGTTGTCTTGTCAACCATTTCTTAGCTTCAAAGTCCCATATCTCGCGAACGGATTGACCTTATCCAAAAATTCCTATTGCAATTGAAAGTAGAAGCCCGCCCGATTACAACGGTATGCGTATTTTTTCCCTAGGCCATTCTGGTTAAGCGTTTGGAGCAGCAGAATTGCGAAAAATTTGTTCTCTTCTCAACCATTTCTTAGCTTCGAACTGCCATATCTCGCGAACGGATTGACCTAACCCAAAAATTTCTGTTGTGTCTGAAAGTAGAAGCTCGCCCGAATACAACGGTATGTGTATTTTTTCCCTAGGCCATTCTGGTTAAGCGTTTGGAGCAGCAGAATTGCGAAAAATTTGTTCTCTTCTCAACCATTTCTTAGCTTCGAACTGCCATATCTCGCGAACGGATTGACCTAATCCAAAAATTCCTATTGCAATTGAAAGTAGAAGCTCGCCCGATAACAACGGTATGCGTATTTTTTCCCTAGGCCATTCTGGTTAAGCGTTTGGAGCAGCAGAATTGCGAAAAATTTGTTCTTCTCTCAACCATTTCTTAGCTTCAAACTGTCATATCTAGCGAACGGATTGACCTAACCCAAAAATTCCTATTGCATTTGAAAGTAGAAACTCGCCCGATTACAACGGTACGTGTATTTTTCCCCTAGGCCATTCTGGTTATGCGATTGTAGCAGCAGAAGTGCGAAAAATTTGATGTCTTCTCAACCATTTCTTAGCTTCAAACTCCTATATGTCGCGAACGGATTGACCTAACCCAAAAATTCCGATTGCATCTGAAAGTAGAAACTCGCCCGATTACAACGGTACGTGTATTTTTCCCCTAGGCCATTCTGGATAAGCGATTGGAGCAGCAGAAGTGCGGAAAATTTGTTGTCTTGTCAACCACTTCTTAGCTTCAAAGACCCATATCTCGCGAACGGATTCACCTAATCCAAAAATTCCTATTGCAATTGAAAGTAGAAGCTCGCCCGATTACAACGGTATGCGTATTTTTTCCCTAGGCCATTCTGGTTAAGCGTTTGGAGCAGCAGAATTGCGAAAAATTTGTTCTCTTCTCAACCATTTCTTAGCTTCAAACTGTCATATCTCGCGAACGGATTGACCTAACCCAAAAATTCCTATTGCATTTGAAAGTAGAAACTCGCCCGATTACAACGGTACGTGTATCTTTCCCATAGGCCATTCTGGTTAAGCGATTGTAGCAGCAGAATTGCGAAAAATTTGTTCTCTTCTCAACCATTTCTTAGCTTCAAACTACCATATCTCGCGAACGGATTGACCTAACCCAAAAATTCCGATTGCATCTGAAAGTAGAAACTTGCCCGATTACAACGGTATGTGTATTTTTTCCCTAGGCCATTCTGGTTAAGCGTTTGAAGCAGCAGAATTGCGAAAAATTTTTTGCCTTCCCAAACATTTCTTAGCTTCAAAGTCCCATATCTCGCGAACGGATTCACCTAACCCAAAAATTCCTATTGCAACTGAAAGTAGAAACTCGCCCGATTACAACGGCATGTGTATTTTTTCCCTAGGCCATACTGGTTAAGCGTTTGAAGCAGCAGAATTGCGAAAAATTTGTTCTCTTCTCAACCATTTTTTGGCTTCAAACTCCCATATCTCGCGAACGGATTGACCTAACCCAAAAATTTCTGTTGTGTCTGAAAGTAGAAACTCGCCCGAATACAACGGTATGTGTATTTTTTCCCTAGGCCATTCTGGTTAAGCGTTTGGAGCAGCAGAATTGCGAAAAATTTGTTCTCTTCTCAACCATTTCTTAGCTTCAAACTACAATATCTCGCGAACGGATTGACCTAACCCAAAAATTCCGATTGCATCTGAAAGTAGAAACTCGCCCGATTACAACGGTATGTGTATTTTTTCCCTAGGTCATTCTGGTTAAGCGTTTGAAGCAGCAGAATTGCGAAAAATTTGTTCTCTTCTCAACCATTTCTTAGCTTCAAACTGTCATATCTCGCGAACGGATTGACCTAACCCAAAAATTCCTATTACATTAGAAAGTAGAAACTCGCCCGATTACAACGGTACGTATATTTTTCCCCTAGGCCATTCTGGATAAGCGTTTGGAGCAGCAGAAATGCGAAAAATTTGTTCTCTTCTCAACCATTTCTTAGCTTCAAACTCTCATATCTCGCGAACGGATTGACCTAACCCAAAAATTCCTATTGAATCTGAAAGTAGAAACTCGTCCGATTACAACGGTACGTGTATTTTTCCCGTAGGTCATTCTGGATAAGCGATTGGAGCAGCAGAAGTGCGGAAAATTTGTTGTCTTGTCAACCATTTCTTAGCTTCAAAGTCCCATATCTCGCGAACGGATTGACTTAATCCAAAAATTCCTATTGTAACTGAAAGTAGAAACTCGCCCGATTACAACGGTATGCGTATTTTTTCCCTAGACCATTCTGGTTAAGCGTATGGAGCAGCAGAATTGCGAAAAATTTGTTCTCTTCTCAACCATTTCTTGTCTTCAAACTCCCATATCTCGCGAACGGATTGACCTAACCCAAAAATTCCTATTGCATCTGAAAGTTGAAACTCGCCCGATTACAACGGTATGCGTATTTTTTCCCTAGGCCATTCTGGTTAAGCGTTTGGAGCAGCAGAATTGCGAAAAATTTGTTCTCTTCTCAACCATTTCTTAGCTTCAAACTCTCATATCTCGCGAACGGATTGACCTAATCCAAAAATTCCTATTGCATCTGAAAGTAGAAGCTCGCCCGATTACAACGGTATGCGTATTTTTTCCCTAGGCCATTCTGGTTAAGCGTTTGGAGCAGCAGAATTGCGAAAAATTTGTTCTCTTCTCAACCATTTCTTAGCTTCGAACTGCCATATCTCGCGAACGGATTGACCTAACCCAAAAATTCCTATTGCATTTGAAAGTAGAAACTCGCCCGATTACAACGGTACGTGTATTTTTCCCCTAGGCCATTCTGGATAAGCGATTGGAGCAGCAGAAGTGCGGAAAATTTGTTATCTTGTCAACCATTTCTTAGCTTCAAAGTCCCATATCTCGCGAACGGATTGACCTAATCCAAAAATTCCTATTGCAATTGAAAGTAGAAGCTCGCCCGATTACAACGGTATGCGTATTTTTTCCCTAGGCCATTCTGGATAAGCGATTGGAGCAGCAGAAGTGCGGAAAATTTGTTGTCTTGTCAACCATTTCTTAGCTTCAAAGTTCCATTTCTCGCGAACGGATTGACCTAATCCAAAAATTCCTATTGTAACTAAAAGTAGAAACTCGCCCGATTACAACGGTATGTGTATTTTTCCCCTAGGCCATTCTGGATAAGCGATTGGAGCAGCAGAAGTGCGGAAAATTTGTTATCTTGTCAACCATTTCTTAGCTTCAAAGTCCCATATCTCGCGAACGGATTGACCTAATCCAAAAATTCCTATTGCAATTGAAAGTAGAAGCTCGCCCGATTACAACGGTATGCGTATTTTTTCCCTAGGCCATTCTGGATAAGCGATTGGAGCAGCAGAAGTGCGGAAAATTTGTTGTCTTGTCAACCATTTCTTAGCTTCAAAGTTCCATTTCTCGCGAACGGATTGACCTAATCCAAAAATTCCTATTGTAACTGAAAGTAGAAACTCGCCCGATTACAACGGTATGTGTATTTTTTCCCTAGGCCATTCTAGTTAAGCGTTTGGAGCAGCAGAAGTGCGAAAAATTTGTTCTCTTCTCAACCATTTCTTAGCTTCAAACTCCCATATCTCGCGAACGGATTGACCTAACCCAAAAATTCCTATTGCATCTGAAAGTAGAAACTCGCCCGATTACAACGGTATGTGTATTTTTTCCCTAGGCCATTCTGGTTAAGCGTTTGGAGCAGCAGAAGTGCGAAAAATTTGTTCCCTTCTCAACCATTTCTTAGCTTCAAACTCCCATATCTCGCGAACGGATTGAGCTAACCCAAAAATTCCTATTGAATCTGAAAGTAGAAACTCGTCCGATTACAACGGTACGTGTATTTTTCCCGTAGGCCATTCTGGATAAGCGATTGGAGCAGCAGAAGTGCGGAAAATTTGTTGTCTTGTCAACCATTTCTTAGCTTCAAAGTCCCATATCTCGCGAACGGATTGACTTAATCCAAAAATTCCTATTGCAACTGAAAGTAGAAACTCGCCCGATTACAACGGTATGCGTATTTTTTCCCTAGGCCATTCTGGTTAAGCGTTTGGAGCAGCAGAAATGCGAAAAATTTGTTCTCTTCTCAACCATTTCTTGTCTTCAAACTCCCATATCTCGCGAACGGATTGACCTAACCCAAAAATTCCTATTGCATCTGAAAGTTGAAACTCGCCCGATTACAACGGTATGCGTATTTTTTCCCTAGGCCATTCTGGTTAAGCGTTTGGAGCAGCAGAATTGCGAAAAATTTGTTCTCTTCTCAACCATTTCTTAGCTTCGAACTGCCATATCTCGCGAACGGATTGACCTAACCCAAAAATTCCTATTGCATTTGAAAGTAGAAACTCGCCCGATTACAACGGTACGTGTATTTTTCCCCTAGGCCATTCTGGATAAGCGATTGGAGCAGCAGAAGTGCGGAAAATTTGTTATCTTGTCAACCATTTCTTAGCTTCAAAGTCCCATATCTCGCGAACGGATTGACCTAATCCAAAAATTCCTATTGCAATTGAAAGTAGAAGCTCGCCCGATTACAACGGTATGCGTATTTTTTCCCTAGGCCATTCTGGATAAGCGATTGGAGCAGCAGAAGTGCGGAAAATTTGTTGTCTTGTCAACCATTTCTTAGCTTCAAAGTTCCATTTCTCGCGAACGGATTGACCTAATCCAAAAATTCCTATTGTAACTAAAAGTAGAAACTCGCCCGATTACAACGGTATGTGTATTTTTCCCCTAGGCCATTCTGGATAAGCGATTGGAGCAGCAGAAGTGCGGAAAATTTGTTATCTTGTCAACCATTTCTTAGCTTCAAAGTCCCATATCTCGCGAACGGATTGACCTAATCCAAAAATTCCTATTGCAATTGAAAGTAGAAGCTCGCCCGATTACAACGGTATGCGTATTTTTTCCCTAGGCCATTCTGGATAAGCGATTGGAGCAGCAGAAGTGCGGAAAATTTGTTGTCTTGTCAACCATTTCTTAGCTTCAAAGTTCCATTTCTCGCGAACGGATTGACCTAATCCAAAAATTCCTATTGTAACTGAAAGTAGAAACTCGCCCGATTACAACGGTATGTGTATTTTTTCCCTAGGCCATTCTAGTTAAGCGTTTGGAGCAGCAGAAGTGCGAAAAATTTGTTCTCTTCTCAACCATTTCTTAGCTTCAAACTCCCATATCTCGCGAACGGATTGACCTAACCCAAAAATTCCTATTGCATCTGAAAGTAGAAACTCGCCCGATTACAACGGTATGTGTATTTTTTCCCTAGGCCATTCTGGTTAAGCGTTTGGAGCAGCAGAAGTGCGAAAAATTTGTTCCCTTCTCAACCATTTCTTAGCTTCAAACTCCCATATCTCGCGAACGGATTGAGCTAACCCAAAAATTCCTATTGAATCTGAAAGTAGAAACTCGTCCGATTACAACGGTACGTGTATTTTTCCCGTAGGCCATTCTGGATAAGCGATTGGAGCAGCAGAAGTGCGGAAAATTTGTTGTCTTGTCAACCATTTCTTAGCTTCAAAGTCCCATATCTCGCGAACGGATTGACTTAATCCAAAAATTCCTATTGCAACTGAAAGTAGAAACTCGCCCGATTACAACGGTATGCGTATTTTTTCCCTAGGCCATTCTGGTTAAGCGTTTGGAGCAGCAGAAATGCGAAAAATTTGTTGCCTTCTCAACCATTTCTTGGCTTTAAACTCCCATATCTCGCGAACGGATTGACCTAACCCAAAAATTTCTGTTGCGACTGAAAGTAGAAACTCGCCCGATTACAACAGTATGTGTATTTTTTCCCTAGGCCATTCTGGTTAAGCGTTTGGAGCAGCAGAATTGCGAAAAATTTGTTCTCTTCTCAACCATTTCTTAGCTTCGAACTGCCATATCTCGCGAACGGATTGACCTAATCCAAAAATTCCTATTGCAATTGAAAGTAGAAGCTCGCCCGATTACAACGGTATGCGTATTTTTTCCCTAGGCCATTCTGGTTAAGCGTTTGGAGCAGCAGAATTGCGAAAAATTTGTTCTCTTCTCAACCATTTCTTAGCTTCGAACTGCCATATCTCGCGAACGGATTGACCTAACCCAAAAATTTCTGTTGTGTCTGAAAGTAGAAACTCGCCCGAATACAACGGTATGTGTATTTTTTTCCCTAGGCCATTCTGGTTAAGCGTTTGGAGCAGCAGAATTGCGAAAAATTTGTTCTCTTCTCAACCATTTCTTAGCTTCGAACTGCCATATCTCGGGAACGGATTGACCTAACCCAAAAATTTCTGTTGTGTCTGAAAGTAGAAACTCGCCCGAATACAACGGTATGTGTATTTTTTCCCTGGGCCATTCTGGTTAAGCGTTTGGAGCAGCAGAATTGCGAAAAATTTGTTCTCTTCTCAACCATTTCTTAGCTTCAAACTGTCATATCTAGCGAACGGATTGACCTAACCCAAAAATTCCTATTGCATTTGAAAGTAGAAACTCGTCCGATTACAACGGTACGTGTATTTTTCCCCTAGGCCATTCTGGTTAAGCGTTTGGAGCAGCAGAATTGCGAAAAATTTGTTCTCTTCTCAACCATTTCTTAGCTTCAAACTCCCATATGTCGCGAACGGATTGACCTAACCCAAAAATTCCTATTGAATCTGAAAGTAGAAACTCACCCGATTACAACGGTATGTGTATTTTTTCCCTAGGCCATTCTGGTTAAGCCTCTGGAGCAGCAGAATTGCGAAAAATTTGTTCTCTCCTCAACCATTTCTTAGCTTCAAACTACCATATCTCGCGAACGGATTGACCTAACCCAAAAATTCCGATTGCATCTGAAAGTAGAAACTCGCCCGATTACAACGGTATGTGTATTTTTTCCCTAGGCCATTCTGGTTAAGCGTTTGGAGCAGCAGAATTGCGAAAAATTTGTTGCCTTCCCAAACATTTCTTAGCTTCAAAGTCCCATATCTCGCGAACGGATTCACCTAACCCAAAAATTCCCATTGCAACTGAAAGTAGAAACTCGCCCGATTACAACGGCATGTGTATTTTTTCCCTAGGCCATACTGGTTAAGCGTTTGAAGCAGCAGAATTGCGAAAAATTTTTTGCCTTCTCAACCATTTCTTGGCTTCAAACTCCCATATCTCGCGAACGGATTGACCTAACCCAAAAATTCCTATTGAATCTGAAAGTAGAAACTCGCCCGATTACAACGGTATGTGTATTTTTTCCCTAGGCCATTCTGGTTAAGCGTCTGGAGCAGCAGAATTGCGAAAAATTTGATCTCTTCTCAACCATTTCTTAGCTTCGAACTGCCATATCTCGCGAACGGATTGACCTAACCCAAAAATTCCTATTGCATTTGAAAGTAGAAACTCGCCCGATTACAACGGTATGCGTATTTTTTCCCTAGGCCATTCTGGATAAGCGATTGGAGCAGCAGAAGTGCGGAAAATTTGTTGTCTTGTCAACCATTTCTTAGCTTCAAAGTTCCATTTCTCGCGAACGGATTGACCTAATCCAAAAATTCCTATTGTAACTGAAAGTAGAAACTCGCCCGATTACAACGGTATGTGTATTTTTCCCCTAGGCCATTCTGGATAAGCGATTGGAGCAGCAGAAGTGCGGAAAATTTGTTATCTTGTCAACCATTTCTTAGCTTCAAAGTCCCATATCTCGCGAACGGATTGACCTAATCCAAAAATTCCTATTGCAATTGAAAGTAGAAGCTCGCCCGATTACAACGGTATGCGTATTTTTTCCCTAGGCCATTCTGGATAAGCGATTGGAGCAGCAGAAGTGCGGAAAATTTGTTGTCTTGTCAACCATTTCTTAGCTTCAAAGTTCCATTTCTCGCGAACGGATTGACCTAATCCAAAAATTCCTATTGTAACTGAAAGTAGAAACTCGCCCGATTACAACGGTATGTGTATTTTTTCCCTAGGCCATTCTAGTTAAGCGTTTGGAGCAGCAGAAGTGCGAAAAATTTGTTCTCTTCTCAACCATTTCTTAGCTTCAAACTCCCATATCTCGCGAACGGATTGACCTAACCCAAAAATTCCTATTGCATCTGAAAGTAGAAACTCGCCCGATTACAACGGTATGTGTATTTTTTCCCTAGGCCATTCTGGTTAAGCGTTTGGAGCAGCAGAAGTGCGAAAAATTTGTTCCCTTCTCAACCATTTCTTAGCTTCAAACTCCCATATCTCGCGAACGGATTGAGCTAACCCAAAAATTCCTATTGAATCTGAAAGTAGAAACTCGTCCGATTACAACGGTACGTGTATTTTTCCCGTAGGCCATTCTGGATAAGCGATTGGAGCAGCAGAAGTGCGGAAAATTTGTTGTCTTGTCAACCATTTCTTAGCTTCAAAGTCCCATATCTCGCGAACGGATTGACTTAATCCAAAAATTCCTATTGCAACTGAAAGTAGAAACTCGCCCGATTACAACGGTATGCGTATTTTTTCCCTAGGCCATTCTGGTTAAGCGTTTGGAGCAGCAGAATTGCGAAAAATTTTTTGCCTTCTCAACCATTTCTTAGCTTCAAACTCCCATATCTCACGAACGGATTGACCTAACCCAAAAATTCCAATTGCATTTGAAAGTAGAAACTCGCCCGATTACAACAGTATGTGTACTTTTTCCCTAGGCCATTCTGGTTAAGCGTTTGGAGCAGCAGAAATGCGAAAAATTTGTTGCCTTCTCAACCATTTCTTGGCTTTAAACTCCCATATCTCGCGAACGGATTGACCTAACCCAAAAATTTCTGTTGCGACTGAAAGTAGAAACTCGCCCGATTACAACAGTATGTGTATTTTTTCCATAGGCCATTCTGGTTAAGCGTTTGGAGCAGCAGAATTGCGAAAAATTTGTTCTCTTCTCAACCATTTCTTAGCATCAAACTACCATATCTCGCGAACGGATTGACCTAACCCAAAAATTCCTATTGCATTTGAAAGTAGAAACTCGCCCGATTACAACAGTATGTGTACTTTTTCCCTAGGCCATTCTGGATAAGCGATTGGAGCAGCAGAAGTGCGGAAAATTTGTTGTCTTGTCAACCATTTCTTAGCTTCAAAGTTCCATTTCTCGCGAACGGATTGACCTAATCCAAAAATTCCTATTGTAACTGAAAGTAGAAACTCGCCCGATTACAACGGTATGTGTATTTTTTCCCTAGGCCATTCTAGTTAAGCGTTTGGAGCAGCAGAAGTGCGAAAAATTTGTTCTCTTCTCAACCATTTCTTAGCTTCAAACTCCCATATCTCGCGAACGGATTGACCTAACCCAAAAATTCCTATTGCATCTGAAAGTAGAAACTCGCCCGATTACAACGGTATGTGTATTTTTTCCCTAGGCCATTCTGGTTAAGCGTTTGGAGCAGCAGAAGTGCGAAAAATTTGTTCCCTTCTCAACCATTTCTTAGCTTCAAACTCCCATATCTCGCGAACGGATTGAGCTAACCCAAAAATTCCTATTGAATCTGAAAGTAGAAACTCGTCCGATTACAACGGTACGTGTATTTTTCCCGTAGGCCATTCTGGATAAGCGATTGGAGCAGCAGAATTGCGAAAAATTTTTTGCCTTCTCAACCATTTCTTAGCTTCAAACTCCCATATCTCACGAACGGATTGACCTAACCCAAAAATTCCAATTGCATTTGAAAGTAGAAACTCGCCCGATTACAACAGTATGTGTACTTTTTCCCTAGGCCATTCTGGTTAAGCGTTTGGAGCAGCAGAAATGCGAAAAATTTGTTGCCTTCTCAACCATTTCTTGGCTTTAAACTCCCATATCTCGCGAACGGATTGACCTAACCCAAAAATTTCTGTTGCGACTGAAAGTAGAAACTCGCCCGATTACAACAGTATGTGTATTTTTTCCATAGGCCATTCTGGTTAAGCGTTTGGAGCAGCAGAATTGCGAAAAATTTGTTCTCTTCTCAACCATTTCTTAGCATCAAACTACCATATCTCGCGAACGGATTGACCTAACCCAAAAATTCCTATTGCATTTGAAAGTAGAAACTCGCCCGATTACAACAGTATGTGTACTTTTTCCCTAGGCCATTCTGGATAAGCGATTGGAGCAGCAGAAGTGCGGAAAATTTGTTGTCTTGTCAACCATTTCTTAGCTTCAAAGTTCCATTTCTCGCGAACGGATTGACCTAATCCAAAAATTCCTATTGTAACTGAAAGTAGAAACTCGCCCGATTACAACGGTATGTGTATTTTTTCCCTAGGCCATTCTAGTTAAGCGTTTGGAGCAGCAGAAGTGCGAAAAATTTGTTCTCTTCTCAACCATTTCTTAGCTTCAAACTCCCATATCTCGCGAACGGATTGACCTAACCCAAAAATTCCTATTGCATCTGAAAGTAGAAACTCGCCCGATTACAACGGTATGTGTATTTTTTCCCTAGGCCATTCTGGTTAAGCGTTTGGAGCAGCAGAAGTGCGAAAAATTTGTTCCCTTCTCAACCATTTCTTAGCTTCAAACTCCCATATCTCGCGAACGGATTGAGCTAACCCAAAAATTCCTATTGAATCTGAAAGTAGAAACTCGTCCGATTACAACGGTACGTGTATTTTTCCCGTAGGCCATTCTGGATAAGCGATTGGAGCAGCAGAAGTGCGGAAAATTTGTTTTCTTGTCAACCATTTCTTAGCTTCAAAGTCCCATATCTCGCGAACGGATTGACTTAATCCAAAAATTCCTATTGCAACTGAAAGTAGAAACTCGCCCGATTACAACGGTATGCGTATTTTTTCCCTAGGCCATTCTGGTTAAGCGTTTGGAGCAGCAGAATTGCGAAAAATTTTTTGCCTTCTCAACCATTTCTTAGCTTCAAACTCCCATATCTCACGAACGGATTGACCTAACCCAAAAATTCCAATTGCATTTGAAAGTAGAAACTCGCCCGATTACAACAGTATGTGTACTTTTTCCCTAGGCCATTCTGGTTAAGCGTTTGGAGCAGCAGAAATGCGAAAAATTTGTTGCCTTCTCAACCATTTCTTGGCTTTAAACTCCCATATCTCGCGAACGGATTGACCTAACCCAAAAATTTCTGTTGCGACTGAAAGTAGAAACTCGCCCGATTACAACAGTATGTGTATTTTTTCCATAGGCCATTCTGGTTAAGCGTTTGGAGCAGCAGAATTGCGAAAAATTTGTTCTCTTCTCAACCATTTCTTAGCATCAAACTACCATATCTCGCGAACGGATTGACCTAACCCAAAAATTCCTATTGCATTTGAAAGTACAAACTCGCCCGATTACAACAGTATGTGTACTTTTTCCCTAGGCCATTCTGGTTAAGCGTTTGGAGCAGCAGAATTGCGAAAAATTTGTTCTCTTCTCAACCATTTCTTAGCTTCGAACTGCCATATCTCGCGAACGGATTGACCTAACCCAAAAATTTCTGTTGTGTCTGAAAGTAGAAACTCGCCCGAATACAACGGTATGTGTATTTTTTCCCTAGGCCATTCTGGTTAAGCGTTTGGAGCAGCAGAATTGCGAAAAATTTGTTCTCTTCTCAACCATTTCTTAGCTTCGAACTGCCATATCTCGCGAACGGATTGACATAATCCAAAAATTCCTATTGCAATTGAAAGTAGAAGCTCGCCCGATTACTACGGTATGCGTATTTTTTCCCTAGGCCATTCTGGTTAAGCGTTTGGAGCAGCAGAATTGCGAAAAATTTGTTCTCTTCTCAACCATTTCTTAGCTTCGAACTGCCATATCTCGCGAACGGATTGACCTAACCCAAAAATTTCTGTTGTGTCTGAAAGTAGAAACTCGCCCGAATACAACGGTATGTGTATTTTTTTCCCTAGGCCATTCTGGTTAAGCGTTTGGAGCAGCAGAATTGCGAAAAATTTGTTCTCTTCTCAACCATTTCTTAGCTTCGAACTGCCATATCTCGGGAACGGATTGACCTAACCCAAAAATTTCTGTTGTGTCTGAAAGTAGAAACTCGCCCGAATACAACGGTATGTGTATTTTTTCCCTGGGCCATTCTGGTTAAGCGTTTGGAGCAGCAGAATTGCGAAAAATTTGTTCTCTTCTCAACCATTTCTTAGCTTCAAACTGTCATATCTAGCGAACGGATTGACCTAACCCAAAAATTCCTATTGCATTTGAAAGTAGAAACTCGTCCGATTACAACGGTACGTGTATTTTTCCCCTAGGCCATTCTGGTTATGCGATTGTAGCAGCAGAAGTGCGAAAAATTTGATGTCTTCTCAACCATTTCTTAGCTTCAAACTCCTATATGTCGCGAACGGATTGACCTAACCCAAAAATTCCGATTGCATCTGAAAGTAGAAACTCGCCCGATTACAACGGTACGTGTATTTTTCCCCTAGGCCATTCTGGATAAGCGATTGGAGCAGCAGAAGTGCGGAAAATTTGTTGTCTTGTCAACCACTTCTTAGCTTCAAAGACCCATATCTCGCGAACGGATTCACCTAATCCAAAAATTCCTATTGCAATTGAAAGTAGAAGCTCGCCCGATTACAACGGTATGCGTATTTTTTCCCTAGGCCATTCTGGTTAAGCGTTTGGAGCAGCAGAATTGCGAAAAATTTGTTCTCTTCTCAACCATTTCTTAGCTTCAAACTGTCATATCTCGCGAACGGATTGACCTAACCCAAAAATTCCTATTGCATTTGAAAGTAGAAACTCTCCCGATTACAACGGTACGTGTATCTTTCCCATAGGCCATTCTGGTTATGCGATTGTAGCAGCAGAAGTGCGAAAAATTTGATGTCTTCTCAACCATTTCTTAGCTTCAAACTCCTATATGTCGCGAACGGATTGACCTAACCCAAAAATTCCGATTGCATCTGAAAGTAGAAACTCGCCCGATTACAACGGTACGTGTATTTTTCCCCTAGGCCATTCTGGATAAGCGATTGGAGCAGCAGAAGTGCGGAAAATTTGTTGTCTTGTCAACCACTTCTTAGCTTCAAAGACCCATATCTCGCGAACGGATTCACCTAATCCAAAAATTCCTATTGCAATTGAAAGTAGAAGCTCGCCCGATTACAACGGTATGCGTATTTTTTCCCTAGGCCATTCTGGTTAAGCGTTTGGAGCAGCAGAAATGCGAAAAATTTGTTGCCTTCTCAACCATTTCTTGGCTTTAAACTCCCATATCTCGCGAACGGATTGACCTAACCCAAAAATTTCTGTTGCGACTGAAAGTAGAAACTCGCCCGATTACAACAGTATGTGTATTTTTTCCATAGGCCATTCTGGTTAAGCGTTTGGAGCAGCAGAATTGCGAAAAATTTGTTCTCTTCTCAACCATTTCTTAGCATCAAACTACCATATCTCGCGAACGGATTGACCTAACCCAAAAATTCCTATTGCATTTGAAAGTACAAACTCGCCCGATTACAACAGTATGTGTACTTTTTCCCTAGGCCATTCTGGTTAAGCGTTTGGAGCAGCAGAATTGCGAAAAATTTGTTCTCTTCTCAACCATTTCTTAGCTTCGAACTGCCATATCTCGCGAACGGATTGACCTAACCCAAAAATTTCTGTTGTGTCTGAAAGTAGAAACTCGCCCGAATACAACGGTATGTGTATTTTTTCCCTAGGCCATTCTGGTTAAGCGTTTGGAGCAGCAGAATTGCGAAAAATTTGTTCTCTTCTCAACCATTTCTTAGCTTCGAACTGCCATATCTCGCGAACGGATTGACATAATCCAAAAATTCCTATTGCAATTGAAAGTAGAAGCTCGCCCGATTACTACGGTATGCGTATTTTTTCCCTAGGCCATTCTGGTTAAGCGTTTGGAGCAGCAGAATTGCGAAAAATTTGTTCTCTTCTCAACCATTTCTTAGCTTCGAACTGCCATATCTCGCGAACGGATTGACCTAACCCAAAAATTTCTGTTGTGTCTGAAAGTAGAAACTCGCCCGAATACAACGGTATGTGTATTTTTTTCCCTAGGCCATTCTGGTTAAGCGTTTGGAGCAGCAGAATTGCGAAAAATTTGTTCTCTTCTCAACCATTTCTTAGCTTCGAACTGCCATATCTCGGGAACGGATTGACCTAACCCAAAAATTTCTGTTGTGTCTGAAAGTAGAAACTCGCCCGAATACAACGGTATGTGTATTTTTTCCCTGGGCCATTCTGGTTAAGCGTTTGGAGCAGCAGAATTGCGAAAAATTTGTTCTCTTCTCAACCATTTCTTAGCTTCAAACTGTCATATCTAGCGAACGGATTGACCTAACCCAAAAATTCCTATTGCATTTGAAAGTAGAAACTCGTCCGATTACAACGGTACGTGTATTTTTCCCCTAGGCCATTCTGGTTATGCGATTGTAGCAGCAGAAGTGCGAAAAATTTGATGTCTTCTCAACCATTTCTTAGCTTCAAACTCCTATATGTCGCGAACGGATTGACCTAACCCAAAAATTCCGATTGCATCTGAAAGTAGAAACTCGCCCGATTACAACGGTACGTGTATTTTTCCCCTAGGCCATTCTGGATAAGCGATTGGAGCAGCAGAAGTGCGGAAAATTTGTTGTCTTGTCAACCACTTCTTAGCTTCAAAGACCCATATCTCGCGAACGGATTCACCTAATCCAAAAATTCCTATTGCAATTGAAAGTAGAAGCTCGCCCGATTACAACGGTATGCGTATTTTTTCCCTAGGCCATTCTGGTTAAGCGTTTGGAGCAGCAGAATTGCGAAAAATTTGTTCTCTTCTCAACCATTTCTTAGCTTCAAACTGTCATATCTCGCGAACGGATTGACCTAACCCAAAAATTCCTATTGCATTTGAAAGTTGAAACTCTCCCGATTACAACGGTACGTGTATCTTTCCCATAGGCCATTCTGGTTATGCGATTGTAGCAGCAGAAGTGCGAAAAATTTGATGTCTTCTCAACCATTTCTTAGCTTCAAACTCCTATATGTCGCGAACGGATTGACCTAACCCAAAAATTCCGATTGCATCTGAAAGTAGAAACTCGCCCGATTACAACGGTACGTGTATTTTTCCCCTAGGCCATTCTGGATAAGCGATTGGAGCAGCAGAAGTGCGGAAAATTTGTTGTCTTGTCAACCACTTCTTAGCTTCAAAGACCCATATCTCGCGAACGGATTCACCTAATCCAAAAATTCCTATTGCAATTGAAAGTAGAAGCTCGCCCGATTACAACGGTATGCGTATTTTTTCCCTAGGCCATTCTGGTTAAGCGTTTGGAGCAGCAGAAATGCGAAAAATTTGTTGCCTTCTCAACCATTTCTTGGCTTTAAACTCCCATATCTCGCGAACGGATTGACCTAACCCAAAAATTTCTGTTGCGACTGAAAGTAGAAACTCGCCCGATTACAACAGTATGTGTATTTTTTCCATAGGCCATTCTGGTTAAGCGTTTGGAGCAGCAGAATTGCGAAAAATTTGTTCTCTTCTCAACCATTTCTTAGCATCAAACTACCATATCTCGCGAACGGATTGACCTAACCCAAAAATTCCTATTGCATTTGAAAGTACAAACTCGCCCGATTACAACAGTATGTGTACTTTTTCCCTAGGCCATTCTGGTTAAGCGTTTGGAGCAGCAGAATTGCGAAAAATTTGTTCTCTTCTCAACCATTTCTTAGCTTCGAACTGCCATATCTCGCGAACGGATTGACCTAACCCAAAAATTTCTGTTGTGTCTGAAAGTAGAAACTCGCCCGAATACAACGGTATGTGTATTTTTTCCCTAGGCCATTCTGGTTAAGCGTTTGGAGCAGCAGAATTGCGAAAAATTTGTTCTCTTCTCAACCATTTCTTAGCTTCGAACTGCCATATCTCGCGAACGGATTGACATAATCCAAAAATTCCTATTGCAATTGAAAGTAGAAGCTCGCCCGATTACTACGGTATGCGTATTTTTTCCCTAGGCCATTCTGGTTAAGCGTTTGGAGCAGCAGAATTGCGAAAAATTTGTTCTCTTCTCAACCATTTCTTAGCTTCGAACTGCCATATCTCGCGAACGGATTGACCTAACCCAAAAATTTCTGTTGTGTCTGAAAGTAGAAACTCGCCCGAATACAACGGTATGTGTATTTTTTTCCCTAGGCCATTCTGGTTAAGCGTTTGGAGCAGCAGAATTGCGAAAAATTTGTTCTCTTCTCAACCATTTCTTAGCTTCGAACTGCCATATCTCGGGAACGGATTGACCTAACCCAAAAATTTCTGTTGTGTCTGAAAGTAGAAACTCGCCCGAATACAACGGTATGTGTATTTTTTCCCTGGGCCATTCTGGTTAAGCGTTTGGAGCAGCAGAATTGCGAAAAATTTGTTCTCTTCTCAACCATTTCTTAGCTTCAAACTGTCATATCTAGCGAACGGATTGACCTAACCCAAAAATTCCTATTGCATTTGAAAGTAGAAACTCGTCCGATTACAACGGTACGTGTATTTTTCCCCTAGGCCATTCTGGTTATGCGATTGTAGCAGCAGAAGTGCGAAAAATTTGATGTCTTCTCAACCATTTCTTAGCTTCAAACTCCTATATGTCGCGAACGGATTGACCTAACCCAAAAATTCCGATTGCATCTGAAAGTAGAAACTCGCCCGATTACAACGGTACGTGTATTTTTCCCCTAGGCCATTCTGGATAAGCGATTGGAGCAGCAGAAGTGCGGAAAATTTGTTGTCTTGTCAACCACTTCTTAGCTTCAAAGACCCATATCTCGCGAACGGATTCACCTAATCCAAAAATTCCTATTGCAATTGAAAGTAGAAGCTCGCCCGATTACAACGGTATGCGTATTTTTTCCCTAGGCCATTCTGGTTAAGCGTTTGGAGCAGCAGAATTGCGAAAAATTTGTTCTCTTCTCAACCATTTCTTAGCTTCAAACTGTCATATCTCGCGAACGGATTGACCTAACCCAAAAATTCCTATTGCATTTGAAAGTAGAAACTCTCCCGATTACAACGGTACGTGTATCTTTCCCATAGGCCATTCTGGTTATGCGATTGTAGCAGCAGAAGTGCGAAAAATTTGATGTCTTCTCAACCATTTCTTAGCTTCAAACTCCTATATGTCGCGAACGGATTGACCTAACCCAAAAATTCCGATTGCATCTGAAAGTAGAAACTCGCCCGATTACAACGGTACGTGTATTTTTCCCCTAGGCCATTCTGGATAAGCGATTGGAGCAGCAGAAGTGCGGAAAATTTTTTGCCTTCTCAACCATTTCTTGGCTTCAAACTCCCATATCTCGCGAACGGATTGACCTAACCCAAAAATTCCGATTGAATCTGAAAGTAGAAACTCACCCGATTACAACGGTATGTGTATTTTTTCCCTAGGCCATTCTGGTTAAGCGTCTGGAGCAGCAGAATTGCGAAAAATTTGTTCTCTTCTCAACCATTTCTTAGCTTCAAACTACCATATCTCGCGAACGGATTGACCTAACCCAAAAATTCCGATTGCATCTGAAAGTAGAAACTCGCCCGATTACAACGGTATGTGTATTTTTTCCCTAGGCCATTCTGGTTAAGCGTTTGGAGCAGCAGAATTGCGAAAAATTTTTTGCCTTCCCAAACATTTCTTAGCTTCAAAGTCCCATATCTCGCGAACGGATTCACCTAACCCAAAAATTCCTATTGCAACTGAAAGTAGAAACTCGCCCGATTACAACGGCATGTGTATTTTTTCCCTAGGCCATACTGGTTAAGCGTTTGAAGCAGCAGAATTGCGAAAAATTTGTTCTCTTCTCAACCATTTCTTGGCTTCAAACTCCCATATCTCGCGAACGGATTGACCTAACCCAAAAATTTCTGTTGTGTCTGAAAGTAGAAACTCGCCCGAATACAACGGTATGTGTATTTTTTCCCTAGGCCATTCTGGTTAAGCGTTTGGAGCAGCAGAATTGCGAAAAATTTGTTCTCTTCTCAACCATTTCTTAGCTTCAAACTACAATATCTCGCGAACGGATTGACCTAACCCAAAAATTCCTATTACATTAGAAAGTAGAAACTCGCCCGATTACAACGGTACGTATATTTTTCCCCTAGGCCATTCTGGATAAGCGTTTGGAGCAGCAGAAATGCGAAAAATTTGTTCTCTTCTCAACCATTTCTTAGCTTCAAACTCTCATATCTCGCGAACGGATTGACCTAACCCAAAAATTCCTATTGAATCTGAAAGTAGAAACTCGTCCGATTACAACGGTACGTGTATTTTTCCCGTAGGTCATTCTGGATAAGCGATTGGAGCAGCAGAAGTGCGGAAAATTTGTTGTCTTGTCAACCATTTCTTAGCTTCAAAGTCCCATATCTCGCGAACGGATTGACTTAATCCAAAAATTCCTATTGTAACTGAAAGTAGAAACTCGCCCGATTACAACGGTATGCGTATTTTTTCCCTAGACCATTCTGGTTAAGCGTATGGAGCAGCAGAATTGCGAAAAATTTGTTCTCTTCTCAACCATTTCTTAGCTTCGAACTGTCATATCTCGCGAACGGATTGACCTAACCCAAAAATTCCTATTACATTAGAAAGTAGAAACTCGCCCGATTACAACGGTACGTATATTTTTACCCTAGGCCATTCTGGATAAGCGTTTGGAGCAGCAGAATTGCGAAAAATTTGTTCTCTTCTCAACCATTTCTTAGCTTCAAACTCTCATATCTCGCGAACGGATTGACCTAATCCAAAAATTCCTATTGCATCTGAAAGTAGAAGCTCGCCCGATTACAACGGTACGTGTATTTTTCCCCTAGGCCATTCTGGATAAGCGATTGGAGCAGCAGAAGTGCGGAAAATTTTTTGCCTTCTCAACCATTTCTTGGCTTCAAACTCCCATATCTCGCGAACGGATTGACCTAACCCAAAAATTCCGATTGAATCTGAAAGTAGAAACTCACCCGATTACAACGGTATGTGTATTTTTTCCCTAGGCCATTCTGGTTAAGCGTCTGGAGCAGCAGAATTGCGAAAAATTTGTTCTCTTCTCAACCATTTCTTAGCTTCAAACTACCATATCTCGCGAACGGATTGACCTAACCCAAAAATTCCGATTGCATCTGAAAGTAGAAACTCGCCCGATTACAACGGTATGTGTATTTTTTCCCTAGGCCATTCTGGTTAAGCGTTTGGAGCAGCAGAATTGCGAAAAATTTTTTGCCTTCCCAAACATTTCTTAGCTTCAAAGTCCCATATCTCGCGAACGGATTCACCTAACCCAAAAATTCCTATTGCAACTGAAAGTAGAAACTCGCCCGATTACAACGGCATGTGTATTTTTTCCCTAGGCCATACTGGTTAAGCGTTTGAAGCAGCAGAATTGCGAAAAATTTGTTCTCTTCTCAACCATTTCTTGGCTTCAAACTCCCATATCTCGCGAACGGATTGACCTAACCCAAAAATTTCTGTTGTGTCTGAAAGTAGAAACTCGCCCGAATACAACGGTATGTGTATTTTTTCCCTAGGCCATTCTGGTTAAGCGTTTGGAGCAGCAGAATTGCGAAAAATTTGTTCTCTTCTCAACCATTTCTTAGCTTCAAACTACAATATCTCGCGAACGGATTGACCTAACCCAAAAATTCCTATTACATTAGAAAGTAGAAACTCGCCCGATTACAACGGTACGTATATTTTTCCCCTAGGCCATTCTGGATAAGCGTTTGGAGCAGCAGAAATGCGAAAAATTTGTTCTCTTCTCAACCATTTCTTAGCTTCAAACTCTCATATCTCGCGAACGGATTGACCTAACCCAAAAATTCCTATTGAATCTGAAAGTAGAAACTCGTCCGATTACAACGGTACGTGTATTTTTCCCGTAGGTCATTCTGGATAAGCGATTGGAGCAGCAGAAGTGCGGAAAATTTGTTGTCTTGTCAACCATTTCTTAGCTTCAAAGTCCCATATCTCGCGAACGGATTGACTTAATCCAAAAATTCCTATTGTAACTGAAAGTAGAAACTCGCCCGATTACAACGGTATGCGTATTTTTTCCCTAGACCATTCTGGTTAAGCGTATGGAGCAGCAGAATTGCGAAAAATTTGTTCTCTTCTCAACCATTTCTTAGCTTCGAACTGTCATATCTCGCGAACGGATTGACCTAACCCAAAAATTCCTATTACATTAGAAAGTAGAAACTCGCCCGATTACAACGGTACGTATATTTTTACCCTAGGCCATTCTGGATAAGCGTTTGGAGCAGCAGAATTGCGAAAAATTTGTTCTCTTCTCAACCATTTCTTAGCTTCAAACTCTCATATCTCGCGAACGGATTGACCTAATCCAAAAATTCCTATTGCATCTGAAAGTAGAAGCTCGCCCGATTACAACGGTATGCGTATTTTTTCCCTGGGCCATTCTGGTTAAGCGTTTGGAGCAGCAGAATTGCGAAAAATTTGTTCTCTTCTCAACCATTTCTTAGCTTCGAACTGCCATATCTCGCGAACGGATTGACCTAACCCAAAAATTCCTATTGCATTTGAAAGTAGAAACTCGCCCGATTACAACGGTACGTGTATTTTTCCCCTAGGCCATTCTGGATAAGCGATTGGAGCAGCAGAAGTGCGGAAAATTTGTTATCTTGTCAACCATTTCTTAGCTTCAAAGTCCCATATCTCGCGAACGGATTGAGCTAACCCAAAAATTCCTATTGAATCTGAAAGTAGAAACTCGTCCGATTACAACGGTACGTGTATTTTTCCCGTAGGCCATTCTGGATAAGCGATTGGAGCAGCAGAAGTGCAGAAAATTTGTTGTCTTGTCAACCATTTCTTAGCTTCAAAGTCCCATATCTCGCGAACGGATTGACTTAATCCAAAAATTCCTATTGTAACTGAAAGTAGAAACTCGCCCGATTACAACGGTATGCGTATTTTTTCCCTAGACCATTCTGGTTAAGCGTATGGAGCAGCAGAATTGCGAAAAATTTGTTCTCTTCTCAACCATTTCTTGTCTTCAAACTCCCATATCTCGCGAACGGATTGACCTAACCCAAAAATTCCTATTGCATCTGAAAGTTGAAACTCGCCCGATTACAACGGTATGCGTATTTTTTCCCTAGGCCATTCTGGTTAAGCGTTTGGAGCAGCAGAATTGCGAAAATTTGTTCTCTTCTCAACCATTTCTTAGCTTCAAACTCTCATATCTCGCGAACGGATTGACCTAACCCAAAAATTCCTATTGCATTTGAAAGTAGAAACTCGCTCGATTACAACGGTACGTGTATTTTTCCCATAGGCCATTCTGGATAAGCGGTTGGAGCAGCAGAAGTGCGGAAAACTTGTTGCCTTGTCAACCATTTCTTAGTTTCAAAGTCCCATATCTCGCGAACGGATTGACTTAATCCAAAAATTCCTATTGCAACTGAAAGTAGAAACTCGCCCGATTACAACGGTATGCGTATTTTTTCCCTAGGCCATTCTGGTTAAGCGTTTGGAGCAGCAGAATTGCGAAAAATTTTTTGCCTTCTCAACCATTTCTTAGCTTCAAACTCCCATATCTCACGAACGGATTGACCTAACCCAAAAATTCCTATTGCATTTGAAAGTAGAAACTCGCCCGATTACAACAGTATGTGTACTTTTTCCCTAGGCCATTCTGGTTAAGCGTTTGGAGCAGCAGAAATGCGAAAAATTTGTTGCCTTCTCAACCATTTCTTGGCTTTAAACTCCCATATCTCGCGAACGGATTGACCTAACCCAAAAATTTCTGTTGCGACTGAAAGTAGAAACTCGCCCGATTACAACAGTATGTGTATTTTTTCCATAGGCCATTCTGGTTAAGCGTTTGGAGCAGCAGAATTGCGAAAAATTTGTTCTCTTCTCAACCATTTCTTAGCATCAAACTACCATATCTCGCGAACGGATTGACCTAACCCAAAAATTCCTATTGCATTTGAAAGTAGAAACTCGCCCGATTACAACGGTACGTGTATTTTTCCCCTAGGCCATTCTGGTTAAGCGATTGTAGCAGCAGAAGTGCGAAAAATTTGATGTCTTCTCAACCATTTCTTAGCTTCAAACTCCTATATGTCGCGAACGGATTGACCTAACCCAAAAATTCCGATTGCATCTGAAAGTAGAAACTCGCCCGATTACAACGGTACGTGTATTTTTCCCCTAGGCCATTCTGGATAAGCGATTGGAGCAGCAGAAGTGCGGAAAATTTGTTGTCTTGTCAACCACTTCTTAGCTTCAAAGACCCATATCTCGCGAACGGATTCACCTAATCCAAAAATTCCTATTGCAATTGAAAGTAGAAGCTCGCCCGATTACAACGGTATGCGTATTTTTTCCCTAGGCCATTCTGGTTAAGCGTTTGGAGCAGCAGAATTGCGAAAAATTTGTTCTCTTCTCAACCATTTCTTAGCTTCAAACTGTCATATCTCGCGAACGGATTGACCTAACCCAAAAATTCCTATTGCATTTGAAAGTAGAAACTCGCCCGATTACAACGGTACGTGTATCTTTCCCCTAGGCCATTCTGGTTAAGCGATTGTAGCAGCAGAAGTGCGAAAAATTTGATTTCTTCTCAACCATTTCTTAGCTTCAAACTCCCATATGTCGCGAACGGATTGACCTAACCCAAAAATTCCGATTGCGTCTGAAAGTAGAAACTCGCCCGATTACAACGGTATGTGTATTTTTTCCCTAGGCCATTCCGGTTAAGCGTCTGGAGCAGCAGATTTGCGAAAAATTTGTTCTCTTCTC
The DNA here is from genome assembly GCF_051014685.1 of Ptiloglossa arizonensis. Classification (NCBI taxonomy): domain Eukaryota; kingdom Metazoa; phylum Arthropoda; class Insecta; order Hymenoptera; family Colletidae; genus Ptiloglossa; species Ptiloglossa arizonensis. The sequence goes on from NW_027479060.1 coordinate 141,187, forward strand.
AACCATTTCTTAGCTTCAAACTACCATATCTCGCGAACGGATTGACCTAACCCAAAAATTCCTGTTGCATCTGAAAGTAGAATCTCGCCCGATTGCAACTGTATGTGTATTTTTTCCCTAGGCCATTCTGGTTAAGCGTTTGGAGCAGCAGAATTGCGAAAAATTTTTTGCCTTCCCAAACATTTCTTAGCTTCAAAGTCCCATATCTCGCGAACGGATTCACCTAACCCAAAAATTCCTATTGCAACTGAAAGTAGAAACTCGCCCGATTACAACGGCATGTGTATTTTTTCCCTAGGCCATACTGGTTAAGCGTTTGAAGCAGCAGAATTGCGAAAAATTTTTTGCCTTCTCTACCATTTCTTGGCTTCAAACTCCCATATCTCGCGAACGGATTGACCTAACCCAAAAATTCCTATTGCATCTGAAAGTAGAAACTCGCACGATTACAACGGTATGTGTATTTTTTCCCTAGGCCATTCTGGTAAAGCGTTTGGAGCAGCAGAATTGCGAAAAATTTGTTCTCTTCTCAAACATTTCTTAGCTTCAAACTGTCATATCTCGCGAACGGATTGACCTAACCCAAAAATTCCTATTGCATTTGAAAGTAGAAACTCGCCCGATTACAACGGTACGTGTATCTTTCCCCTAGGCCATTCTGGTTAAGCGATTGTAGCAGCAGAAGTGCGAAAAATTTGATTTCTTCTCAACCATTTCTTAGCTTCAAACTCTCATATCTCGCGAACGGATTGAACTAACCCAAAAATTCCTATTGCATTAGAAAGTAGAAACTCGCCCGATTATAACGGTACGTATATTTTTCCCCTAGGCCATTCTGGATAAGCGTTTGGATCAGCAGAATTGCGAAAAATTTGTTCTCATCTCAACCATTTCATAGCTTCAAACTCTCATATCTCGCGAACGGATTGAACTAACCCAAAAATTCCTATTGCATTAGAAAGTAGAAACTCGCCCGATTATAACGGTACGTATATTTTTCCCCTAGGCCATTCTGGATAAGCGTTTGGAGCAGCAGAATTGCGAAAAATTTGTTCTCTTCTCAACCATTTCTTAGCTTCAAACTCTCATATCTCGCGAACGGATTGACCTAACCCAAAAATTCCTATTGCAACTGAAAGTAGAAACACGCCGGATTACAACGGTATATGTATTTTTTCCCTAGGCCATTCTGGTTAAGCGTTTGAAGCAGCAGAATTGCGAAAAATTTTTTGCCTTCCCAACCATTTCTTGGCTTTAAACTCCCATATCTCGCGAACGGATTGACCTAACCCAAAAATTTCTGTTGTGTCTGAAAGTAGAAACTCGCCCGATTACAACGGTATGTGTATTTTTTCCCTAGGCCATTCTGGTTAAGCGTTTGGAGCAGCAGAATTGCGAAAAATTTGTTCTCTTCTCAACCATTTCTTAGCTTCGAACTGCCATATCTCGCGAACGGATTGACCTAACCCAAAAACTCCTATTGCATTTGAAAGTAGAAACTCGCCCGATTACAACGGTACGTATATTTTTCCCCTAGGCCATTCTGGATAAGCGTTTGGAGCAGCAGAAATGCGAAAAATTTGTTCTCTTCTCAAACATTTCTTAGCTTCAAACACTCATATCTCGCGAACGGATTGACCTAACCCAAAAATTCCTATTGAATCTGAAAGTAGAAACTCGTCCGATTACAACGGTACGTGTATTTTTCCCTTAGGCCATTCTGGATAAGCGATTGGAGCAGCAGAAGTGCGGAAAATTTGTTGTCTTGTCAACCATTTCTTAGCTTCAAAGTCCCATATCTCGCGAACGGATTAACTTAATCCAAAAATTCCTATTGTAACTGAAAGTAGAAACCCGCCCGATTACAACGGTATGCGTATTTTTTCCCTAGACCATTCTGGTTAAGCGTATGGAGCAGCAGAATTGCGAAAAATTTGTTCTCTTCTCAACCATTTCTTGTCTTCAAACTCCCATATCTCGCGAACGGATTGACCTAACCCAAAAATTCCTATTGCATCTGAAAGTTGAAACTCGCCCGATTACAACGGTATGCGTATTTTTTCCCTAGGCCATTCTGGTTAAGCGTTTGGAGCAGCAGAATTGCGAAAAATTTGTTCTCTTCTCAACCATTTCTTAGCTTCAAACTCTCATATCTCGCGAACGGATTGACCTAATCCAAAAATTCCTATTGCATCTGAAAGTCGAAGCTCGCCCGATTACAACGGTATGCGTATTTTTTCCCTAGGCCATTCTGGTTAAGCGTTTGGAGCAGCAGAATTGCGAAAAATTTGTTCTCTTCTCAACCATTTCTTAGCTTCGAACTGCCATATCTCGCGAACGGATTGACCTAACCCAAAAATTCCTATTGCATTTGAAAGTAGAAACTCGCCCGATTACAACGGTACGTGTATTTTTCCCCTAGGCCATTCTGGATAAGCGATTGGAGCAGCAGAAGTGCGGAAAATTTGTTATCTTGTCAACCATTTCTTAGCTTCAAAGTCCCATATCTCGCGAACGGATTGACCTAATCCAAAAACTCCTATTGCAATTGAAAGTAGAAGCTCGCCCGATTACAACGGTATGCGTATTTTTTCCCTAGACCATTCTGGTTAAGCGTATGGAGCAGCAGAATTGCGAAAAATTTGTTCTCTTCTCAACCATTTCTTGTCTTCAAACTCCCATATCTCGCGAACGGATTGACCTAACCCAAAAATTCCTATTGCAACTGAAAGTAGAAACACGCCCGATTACAACGGTATATGTATTTTTTCCCTAGGCCATTCTGGTTAAGCGTTTGAAGCAGCAGAATTGCGAAAAATTTTTTGCCTTCCCAACCATTTCTTGGCTTTAAACTCCCATATCTCGCGAACGGATTGACCTAACCCAAAAATTTCTGTTGTGTCTGAAAGTAGAAACTCGCCCGATTACAACGGTATGTGTATTTTTTCCCTAGGCCATTCTGGTTAAGCGTTTTGAGCAGCAGAATTGCGAAAAATTTGTTCTCTTCTCAACCATTTCTTAGCTTCGAACTGCCATATCTCGCGAACGGATTGACCTAACCCAAAAATTCCTATTGCATTTGAAAGTAGAAACTCGCCCGATTACAACGGTACGTGTATTTTTCCCCTAGGCCATTCTGGATAAGCGATTGGAGCAGCAGAAGTGCGGAAAATTTGTTATCTTGTCAACCATTTCTTAGCTTCAAAGTCCCATATCTCGCGAACGGATTGACCTAATCCAAAAATTCCTATTGCAATTGAAAGTAGAAGCTCGCCCGATTACAACGGTATGCGTATTTTTTCCCTAGGCCATTCTGGTTAAGCGTTTGGAGCAGCAGAATTGCGAAAAATTTGTTCTCTTCTCAACCATTTCCTAGCTTCAAACTCTCATATCTCGCGAACGGATTGAACTAACCCAAAAGTTCCTATTACATTAGAAAGTAGAAACTCGCCCGATTACAACGGTACGTATATTTTTCCCCTAGGCCATTCTGGATAAGCGTTTGGAGCAGCAGAAATGCGAAAAATTTGTTCTCTTCTCAAACATTTCTTAGCTTCAAACTCTCATATCTCGCGAACGGATTGACCTAACCCAAAAATTCCTATTGAATCTGAAAGTAGAAACTCGTCCGATTACAACGGTACGTGTATTTTTCCCTTAGGCCATTCTGGATAAGCGATTGGAGCAGCAGAAGTGCGGAAAATTTGTTGTCTTGTCAACCATTTCGTAGCTTCAAAGTCCCATATCTCGCGAACGGATTAACTTAATCCAAAAATTCCTATTGTAACTGAAAGTAGAAACTCGCCCGATTACAACGGTATGCGTATTTTTTCCCTAGACCATTCTGGTTAAGCGTATGGAGCAGCAGAATTGCGAAAAATTTGTTCTCTTCTCAACCATTTCTTAGCTTCAAACTCTCATATCTCGCGAACGGATTGACCTAATCCAAAAATTCCTATTGCATCTGAAAGTCGAAGCTCGCCCGATTACAACGGTATGCGTATTTTTTCCCTAGGCCATTCTGGTTAAGCGTTTGGAGCAGCAGAATTGCGAAAAATTTGTTCTCTTCTCAACCATTTCTTAGCTTCGAACTGCCATATCTCGCGAACGGATTGACCTAACCCAAAAATTCCTATTGCATTTGAAAGTAGAAACTCGCCCGATTACAACGGTACGTGTATTTTTCCCCTAGGCCATTCTGGATAAGCGATTGGAGCAGCAGAAGTGCGGAAAATTTGTTATCTTGTCAACCATTTCTTAGCTTCAAAGTCCCATATCTCGCGAACGGATTGACCTAATCCAAAAATTCCTATTGCAATTGAAAGTAGAAGCTCGCCCGATTACAACGGTATGCGTATTTTTTCCCTAGGCCATTCTGGTTAAGCGTTTGGAGCAGCAGAATTGCGAAAAATTTGTTCTCTTCTCAACCATTTCCTAGCTTCAAACTCTCATATCTCGCGAACGGATTGAACTAACCCAAAAGTTCCTATTACATTAGAAAGTAGAAACTCGCCCGATTACAACGGTACGTATATTTTTCCCCTAGGCCATTCTGGATAAGCGTTTGGAGCAGCAGAAATGCGAAAAATTTGTTCTCTTCTCAAACATTTCTTAGCTTCAAACTCTCATATCTCGCGAACGGATTGACCTAACCCAAAAATTCCTATTGAATCTGAAAGTAGAAACTCGTCCGATTACAACGGTACGTGTATTTTTCCCTTAGGCCATTCTGGATAAGCGATTGGAGCAGCAGAAGTGCGGAAAATTTGTTGTCTTGTCAACCATTTCGTAGCTTCAAAGTCCCATATCTCGCGAACGGATTAACTTAATCCAAAAATTCCTATTGTAACTGAAAGTAGAAACTCGCCCGATTACAACGGTATGCGTATTTTTTCCCTAGACCATTCTGGTTAAGCGTATGGAGCAGCAGAATTGCGAAAAATTTGTTCTCTTCTCAACCATTTCTTGTCTTCAAACTCCCATATCTCGCGAACGGATTGACCTAACCCAAAAATTCCTATTGCATCTGAAAGTTGAAACTCGCCCGATTACAACGGTATGCGTAATTTTTCCCTAGGCCATTCTGGTTAAGCGTTTGGAGCAGCAGAATTGCGAAAAATTTGTTCTCTTCTCAACCATTTCTTAGCTTCAAACTCTCATATCTCGCGAACGGATTGACCTAATCCAAAAATTCCTATTGCATCTGAAAGTCGAAGCTCGCCCGATTACAACGGTATGCGTATTTTTTCCCTAGGCCATTCTGGTTAAGCGTTTGGAGCAGCAGAATTGCGAAAAATTTGTTCTCTTCTCAACCATTTCTTAGCTTCGAACTGCCATATCTCGCGAACGGATTGACCTAACCCAAAAATTCCTATTGCATTTGAAAGTAGAAACTCGCCCGATTACATCGGTACGTGTATTTTTCCCCTAGGCCATTCTGGATAAGCGATTGGAGCAGCAGAAGTGCGGAAAATTTGTTATCTTGTCAACCATTTCTTAGCTTCAAAGTCCCATATCTCGCGAACGGATTGACCTAATCCAAAAATTCCTATTGCAATTGAAAGTAGAAGCTCGCCCGATTACAACGGTATGCGTATTTTTTCCCTAGGCCATTCTGGATAAGCGATTAGAGCAGCAGAAGTGCGGAAAATTTGTTGTCTTGTCCACCATTTCTTAGCTTCAAAGTTCCATTTCTCGCGAACCGATTGACCTAATCCAAAAATTCCTATTGTAACTGAAAGTCGAAACTCGCCCGATTACAACGGTATGTGTATTTTTTCCCTAGGCCATTCTGGTTAAGCGTTTGGAGCAGCAGAAGTGCGAAAAATTTGTTCTCTTCTCAACCATTTCTTAGCTTCAAACTCCCATATCTCGCGAACGGATTGACCTAACCCAAAAATTCCTATTGCATCTGAAAGTAGAAACTCGCCCGATTACAACGGTATGTGTATTTTTTCCCTAGGCCATTCTGGTTAAGCGTTTGGAGCAGCAGAAGTGCGAAAAATTTGTTCTCTTCTCAACCATTTCTTAGCTTCAAACTCCCATATCTCGCGAACGGATTGAGCTAACCCAAAAATTCCTATTGAATCTGAAAGTAGAAACTCGTCCGATTACAACGGTACGTGTATTTTTCCCGTAGGCCATTCTGGATAAGAGATTGGAGCAGCAGAAGTGCGGAAAATTTGTTGTCTTGTCAACCATTTCTTAGCCTCAAAGTCCCATATCTCGCGAACGGATTGACTTAATCCAAAAATTCCTATTGTAACTGAAAGTAGAAACTCGCCCGATTACAACGGTATGCGTATTTTTTCCCTAGACCATTCTGGTTAAGCGTATGGAGCAGCAGAATTGCGAAAAATTTGTTCTCTTCTCAACCATTTCTTGTCTTCAAACTCCCATATCTCGCGAACGGATTGACCTAACCCAAAAATTCCTATTGCATCTGAAAGTTGAAACTCGCCCGATTACAACGGTATGTGTATTTTTTCCCTAGGCCATTCTGGTTAAGCGTTTGGAGCAGCAGAATTGCGAAAAATTTGTTCTCTTCTCAACCATTTCTTAGCATCAAACTACGATATCTCGCGAACGGATTGAACTAACCCAAAAATTCCTATTGCATTTGAAAGTAGAAACTCGCCCGATTACAACGGTATGCGTATTTTTTCCCTAGGCCATTCTGGTTAAGCGTTTGGAGCAGCAGAATTGCGAAAAATTTTTTGCCTTCTCAACCATTTCTTAGCTTCAAACTCCCATATCTCGCGAACGGATTGACTTAACCCAAAAATTTCTATTGCATTTGAAAGTAGAAACTCGCCCGATTACAACGGTACGTGTATTTTTCCCCTAGGCCATTCTGGATAAGCGATTGGAGCAGCAGAAGTGCGGAAAATTTGTTGTCTTCTCAACCATTTCTTAGCTTCAAACTCCCATATTTCGCGAACGGATTAACCTAACCCAAAAAATCCTGTTGCATCTGAAAGTAGAAACTCGCCCGATTACAACGGTATGTGTATTTCTTCCTTAGGCCATTGTGGTTAAGCGTTTGGAGCAACAGCATTGCGAAAAATTTTTTGCCTTCTCAACCATTTCTTGTCTTCAATCTCCCATATCTCGCGAACGGATTGACCTAACCCAAAAATTCCTACTGCATCTGAAAGTAGAAACTCGCCCGATTACAACGGTACGTGTATTTTTTCCCTAGGCCATTCTGGTTAAGCGTTTGGAGCAGCAGAACTGCGAAAAATCTGTTGTCTTCTCAACCATTTCTTAGCTTCAAACTCCCATATTTCGCGAACGGATTGACCTAACCCAAAAATTCCTGTTGCATCTGAAAGTAGAAACTCGCCCGATTACAACGGTATGTGTATTTCTTCCCTAGGCCATTGTGTTTAAGCGTTTGGAGCAGCAGAATTGCGAAAAATTTTTTGCCTTCTCAACCATTTCTTGTCTTCAAACTCCCATATCTCGCGAACGGATTGACCTAACCCAAAAATTCCTATTGAATCTGAAAGTAGAAACTCGCCCGATTACAACGGTATGTGTATTTTTTCCCTAGGCCATTCTGGTTAAGCGTCTGGAGCAGCAGATTTGCGAAAAATTTGTTCTCTTCTCAACCATTTCTTAGCTTCAAACTACCATATCTCGCGAACGGATTGACCTAACCCAAAAATTCCTGTTGCATCTGAAAGTAGAATCTCGCCCGATTACAACTGTATGTGTATTTTTTCCCTAGGCCATTCTGGTTAAGCGTTTGGAGCAGCAGAATTGCGAAAAATTTTTTGCCTTCCCAAACATTTCTTAGCTTCAAAGTCCCATATCTCGCGAACGGATTCACCTAACCCAAAAATTCCTATTGCAACTGAAAGTAGAAACTCGCCCGATTATAACGGTACGTATATTTTTCCCCTAGGCCATTCTGGATAAGCGTTTGGATCAGCAGAATTGCGAAAAATTTGTTCTCTTCTCAACCATTTCTTAGCTTCAAACTCTCATATCTCGCGAACGGATTGAACTAACCCAAAAATTCCTATTGCATTAGAAAGTAGAAACTCGCCCGATTATATCGGTACGTATATTTTTCCCCTAGGCCATTCTGGATAAGCGTTTGGAGCAGCAGAATTGCGAAAAATTTGTTCTCTTCTCAACCATTTCTTAGCTTCAAACTCTTATATCTCGCGAACGGATTGACCTAACCCAAAAATTCCTATTGCAACTGAAAGTAGAAACACGCCCGATTACAACGGTATATGTATTTTTTCCCTAGGCCATTCTGGTTAAGCGTTTGAAGCAGCAGAATTGCGAAAAATTTTTTGCCTTCCCAACCATTTCTTGGCTTTAAACTCCCATATCTCGCGAACGGATTGACCTAACCCAAAAATTTCTGTTGTGTCTGAAAGTAGAAACTCGCCCGATTACAACGGTATGTGTATTTTTTCCCTAGGCCATTCTGGTTAAGCGTTTGGAGCAGCAGAATTGCGAAAAATTTGTTCTCTTCTCAACCATTTCTTAGCTTCGAACTGCCATATCTCGCGAACGGATTGACCTAACCCAAAAATTCCTATTGCATTTGAAAGTAGAAACTCGCCCGATTACAACGGTACGTGTATTTTTCCCCTAGGCCATTCTGGATAAGCGATTGGAGCAGCAGAAGTGCGGAAAATTTGTTATCTTGTCAACCATTTCTTAGCTTCAAAGTCCCATATCTCGCGAACGGATTGACCTAATCCAAAAATTCCTATTGCAATTGAAAGTAGAAGCTCGCCCGATTACAACGGTATGCGTATTTTTTCCCTAGGCCATTCTGGTTAAGCGTTTGGAGCAGCAGAATTGCGAAAAATTTGTTCTCTTCTCAACCATTTCTTAGCTTCAAACTCTCATATCTCGCGAACGGATTGAACTAACCCAAAAATTCCTATTACATTAGAAAGTAGAAACTCGCCCGATTACAACGGTACGTATATTTTTCCCCTAGGCCATTCTGGATAAGCGTTTGGAGCAGCAGAAATGCGAAAAATTTGTTCTCTTCTCAACCATTTCTTAGCTTCAAACTCTCATATCTCGCGAACGGATTGACCTAACCCCAAAATTCCTATTGAATCTGAAAGTAGAAACTCGTCCGATTACAACGGTACGTGTATTTTTCCCTTAGGCCATTCTGGATAAGCGATTGGTGCAGCAGAAGTGCGGAAAATTTGTTGTCTTGTCAACCATTTCTTAGCTTCAAAGTCCCATATCTCGCGAACGGATTAACTTAATCCAAAAATTCCTATTGTAACTGAAAGTAGAAACTCGCCCGATTACAACGGTATGCGTATTTTTTCCCTAGACCATTCTGGTTAAGCGTATGGAGCAGCAGAATTGCGAAAAATTTGTTCTCTTCTCAACCATTTCTTGTCTTCAAACTACCATATCTCGCGAACGGATTGACCTAACCCAAAAATTCCTATTGCATCTGAAAGTTGAAACTCGCCCGATTACAACGGTATGCGTATTTTTTCCCTAGGCCATTCTGGTTAAGCGTTTGGAGCAGCAGAATTGCGAAAAATTTGTTCTCTTCTCAACCATTTCTTAGCTTCAAACTCTCATATCTCGCGAACGGATTGACCTAATCCAAAAATTCCTATTGCATCTGAAAGTCGAAGCTCGCCCGATTACAACGGTATGCGTATTTTTTCCCTAGGCCATTCTGGTTAAGCGTTTGGAGCAGCAGAATTGCGAAAAATTTGTTCTCTTCTCAACCATTTCTTAGCTTCGAACTGCCATATCTCGCGAACGGATTGACCTAACCCAAAAATTCCTATTACATTAGAAAGTAGAAACTCGCCCGATTACAACGGTACGTATATTTTTCCCCTAGGCCATTCTGGATAAGCGTTTGGAGCAGCAGAAATGCGAAAAATTTGTTCTCTTCTCAACCATTTCTTAGCTTCAAACTCTCATATCTCGCGAACGGATTGACCTAACCCAAAAATTCCTATTGAATCTGAAAGTAGAAACTCGTCCGATTACAACGGTACGTGTATTTTTCCCCTAGGCCATTCTGGATAAGCGATTGGAGAAGCAGAAGTGCGGAAAATTTTTTGTCTTGTCAACAATTTCTTAGCTTCAAAGTCCCATTTCTCGCAAACGGATTGACCTAATCCAAAAATACCTATTGTAACTGAAAGTAGAAACTCGCCCGATTACAACGGTATGTGTATTTTTTCCCTAGGCCATTCTGGTTAAGCGTTTGGAGCAGCAGAAGTGCGAAAAATTTGTTGTCTTCTCAACCATTTCTTAGCTTCAAACTCCCATATCTCGCGAACGGATTGACACATACCAAAAATTCCTGTTGCATCTGAAAGTAGAAACTCGCCCGATTACAACAGTATGTGTACTTTTTCCCTAGGCCATTCTGGTTAAGCGTTTGGAGCAGCAGAATTGCGAAAAATTTTTTGCCTTCTCAACCATTTCTTGTCTTCAAACTCCCATATCTCGCGAACGGATTGACCTAACCCAAAGTTTCCTATTGCATCTGAAAGTAGAAACTCGCCCGATTAAAACGGTATGCTTATTTTTTCCCTAGGCCATTCTGCTTAAGCGTTTGGAGCAGCAGAATTGCGAAAAATTTGTTCTCTTCTCAACCATTTCTTAGCTTCAAACTCTCATATCTCGCGAACGGATTGAACTAACCCAAAAATTCCTATTGCATTAGAAAGTAGAAACTCGCCCGATTATAACGGTACGTACATTTTTCCCCTAGGCAATTCTGGATAAGCGTTTGGATCAGCAGAATTGCGAAAAATTTGTTCTCTTCTCAACCATTTCTTAGCTTCAAACTCTCATATCTCGCGAACGGATTGAACTAACCCAAAAATTCCTATTGCATTAGAAAGTAGAAACTCGCCCGATTATAACGGTACGTATATTTTTCCCCTAGGCCATTCTCGTTAAGCGTTTGGAACAGCAGAATTGCGAAAAATTTGTTCTCTTCTCAACCATTTCTTAGCTTCAAACTCTTATATCTCGCGAACGGATTGACCTAACCCAAAAATTCCTATTGCAACTGAAAGTAGAAACACGCCCGATTACAACGGTATATGTATTTTTTCCCTAGGCCATTCTGGTTAAGCGTTTGAAGCAGCAGAATTGCGAAAAATTTTTTGCCTTCCCAACCATTTCTTGGCTTTAAACTCCCATATCTCGCGAACGGATTGACCTAACCCAAAAATTTCTGTTGTGTCTGAAAGTAGAAACTCGCCCGATTACAACGGTATGTGTATTTTTTCCCTAGGCCATTCTGGTTAAGCGTTTGGAGCAGCAGAATTGCGAAAAATTTGTTCTCTTCTCAACCATTTCTTAGCTTCGAACTGCCATATCTCGCGAACGGATTGACCTAACCCAAAAATTCCTATTGCATTAGAAAGTAGAAACTCGCCCGATTACAACGGTACGTGTATTTTTCCCCTAGGCCATTCTGTATAAGCGATTGGAGCAGCAGAAGTGCGGAAAATTTGTTATCTTGTCAACCATTTCTTAGCTTCAAAGTCCCATATCTCGCGAACGGATTGACCTAATCCAAAAATTCCTATTGCAATTGAAAGTAGAAGCTCGCCCGATTACAACGGTATGCGTATTTTTTCCCTAGGCCATTCTGGTTAAGCGTTTGGAGCAGCAGAATTGCGAAAAATTTGTTCTCTTCTCAACCATTTCTTAGCTTCAAACTCTCATATCTCGCGAACGGATTGAACTAACCCAAAAATTCCTATTACATTAGAAAGTAGAAACTCGCCCGATTACAACGGTACGTATATTTTTCCCCTAGGCCATTCTGGATAAGCGTTTGGAGCAGCAGAAATGCGAAAAATTTGTTCTCTTCTCAACCATTTCTTAGCTTCAAACTCTCATATCTCGCGAACGGATTGACCTAACCCAAAAATTCCTATTGAATCTGAAAGTAGAAACTCGTCCGATTACAACGGTACGTGTATTTTTCCCTTAGGCCATTCTGGATAAGCGATTGGAGCAGCAGAAATGCGGAAAATTTGTTGTCTTGTCAACCATTTCTTAGCTTCAAAGTCCCATATCTCGCGAACGGATTAACTTAATCCAAAAATTCCTATTGTAACTGAAAGTAGAAACTCGCCCGATTACAACGGTATGCGTATTTTTTCCCTAGACCATTCTGGTTAAGCGTATGGAGGAGCAGAATTGCGAAAAATTTGTTCTCTTCTCAACCATTTCTTGTCTTCAAACTCCCATATCTCGCGAACGGATTGACCTAACCCAAAAATTCCTATTGCATCTGAAAGTTGAAACTCGCCCGATTACAACGGTATGCGTATTTTTTCCCTAGGCCATTCTGGTTAAGCGTTTGGAGCAGCAGAATTGCGAAAAATTTGTTCTCTTCTCAACCATTTCTTAGCTTCAAACTCTCATATCTCGCGAACGGATTGACCTAATCCAAAAATTCCTATTGCATCTGAAAGTCGAAGCTCGCCCGATTACAACGGTATGCGTATTTTTTCCCTAGGCCATTCTGGTTAAGCGTTTGGAGCAGCAGAATTGCGAAAAATTTGTTCTCTTCTCAACCATTTCTTAGCTTCGAACTGCCATATCTCGCGAACGGATTGACCTAACCCAAAAATTCCTATTGCATTTGAAAGTAGAAACTCGCCCGATTACAACGGTACGTGTATTTTTCCCCTAGGCCATTCTGGATAAGCGATTGGAGCAGCAGAAGTGCGGAAAATTTGTTATCTTGTCAACCATTTCTTAGCTTCAAAGTCCCATATCTCGCGAACGGATTGACCTAATCCAAAAATTCCTATTGCAATTGAAAGTAGAAGCTCGCCCGATTACAACGGTATGCGTATTTTTTCCCTAGGCCATTCTGGATAAGCGTTTGGAGCAGCAGAAGTGCGGAAAATTTTTTGCCTTCTCTACCATTTCTTGGCTTCAAACTCCCATATCTCGCGAACGGATTGACCTAACCCAAAAATTCCTATTGCATCTGAAAGTAGAAACTCGCCCGATTACAACGGAATGTGTATTTTTTCCCTAGGCCATTCTGGTTAAGCGTTTGGAGCAGCAGAATTGCGAAAAATTTGTTCTCTTCTCAACCATTTCTTAGCTTCAAACTCCCACATCTCGCGAACGGATTGAGCTAACCCAAAAATTCCTATTGAATCTGAAAGTAGAAACTCGTCCGATTACAACGGTACGTGTATTTTTCCCGTAGGCCATTCTGGATAAGAGATTGGAGCAGCAGAAGTGCGGAAAATTTGTTGTCTTGTCAACCATTTCTTAGCTTCAAAGTCCCATATCTCGCGAACGGATTGACTTAATCCAAAAATTCCTATTGTAACTGAAAGTAGAAACTCGCCCGATTACAACGGTATGCGTATTTTTTCCCTAGACCATTCTGGTTAAGCGTATGGAGCAGCAGAATTGCGAAAAATTTGTTCTCTTCTCAACCATTTCTTGTCTTCAAACTCCCATATCTCGCGAACGGATTGACCTAACCCAAAAATTCCTATTGCATTTGAAAGTAGAAACTCGTCCGATTACAACGGTACGTGTATTTTTCCCGTAGGCCATTCTGGATAAGAGATTGGAGCAGCAGAAGTGCGGAAAATTTGTTGTCTTGTCAACCATTTCTTAGCTTCAAAGTCCCATATCTCGCGAACGGATTGACTTAATCCAAAAATTCCTATTGTAACTGAAAGTAGAAACTCGCCCGATTACAACGGTACGTGTATTTTTCCCCTAGGCCATTCTGGATAAGCGATTGGAGAAGCAGAAGTGCGGAAAATTTTTTGTCTTGTCAACCATTTCTTAGCTTCAAAGTCCCATTTCTCGCAAACGGATTGACCTAATCCAAAAATACCTATTGTAACTGAAAGTAGAAACTCGCCCGATTACAACGGTATGTGTATTTTTTCCCTAGGCCATTCTGGTTAAGCGTTTGGAGCAGCAGAAGTGCGAAAAATTTGTTGTCTTCTCAACCACTTCTTAGCTTCAAACTCCCATATCTCGCGAACGGATTGACACATACCAAAAATTCCTGTTGCATCTGAAAGTAGAAACTCGCCCGATTACAACGGTATGTGTATTTCTTCCTTAGGCCATTGTGGTTAAGCGTTTGGAGCAACAGCATTGCGAAAAATTTTTTGCCTTCTCAAACATTTCTTGTCTTCAATCTCCCATATCTCGCGAACGGATTGACCTAACCCAAAAATTCCTACTGCATCTGAAAGTAGAAACTCGCCCGATTACAACGGTATGTGTATTTTTTCCCTAGGCCATTCTGGTTAAGCGTTTGGAGCAGCAGAACTGCGAAAAATCTGTTGCCTTCTCAACCATTTCTTGTCTTCAAACTCCCATATCTCGCGAACGGATTGACCTAACCCAAAAATTCCTATTGAATCTGAAAGTAGAAACTCGCCCGATTACAACGGTATGTGTATTTTTTCCCTAGGCCATTCTGGTTAAGCGTCTGGAGCAGCAGATTTGCGAAAAATTTGTTCTCTTCTCAACCATTTCTTAGCTTCAAACTACCATATCTCGCGAACGGATTGACCTAACCCAAAAATTCCTACTGCATCTGAAAGTAGAAACTCGCCCGATTACAACGGTACGTGTATTTTTTCCCTAGGCCATTCTGGTTAAGCGTTTGGAGCAGCAGAACTGCGAAAAATCTGTTGTCTTCTCAACCATTTCTTAGCTTCAAACTCCCATATTTCGCGAACGGATTGACCTAACCCAAAAATTCCTGTTGCATCTGAAAGTAGAAACTCGCCCGATTACAACGGTATGTGTATTTCTTCCCTAGGCCATTGTGTTTAAGCGTTTGGAGCAGCAGAATTGCGAAAAATTTTTTGCCTTCTCAACCATTTCTTGTCTTCAAACTCCCATATCTCGCGAACGGATTGACCTAACCCAAAAATTCCTATTGAATCTGAAAGTAGAAACTCGCCCGATTACAACGGTATGTGTATTTTTTCCCTAGGCCATTCTGGTTAAGCGTCTGGAGCAGCAGATTTGCGAAAAATTTGTTCTCTTCTCAACCATTTCTTAGCTTCAAACTACCATATCTCGCGAACGGATTGACCTAACCCAAAAATTCCTGTTGCATCTGAAAGTAGAATCTCGCCCGATTACAACTGTATGTGTATTTTTTCCCTAGGCCATTCTGGTTAAGCGTTTGGAGCAGCAGAATTGCGAAAAATTTTTTGCCTTCCCAAACATTTCTTAGCTTCTTAGTCCCATATCTCGCGAACGGATTCACCTAACCCAAAAATTCCTATTGCAACTGAAAGTAGAAACTCGCCCGATTACAACGGCATGTGTATTTTTTCCCTAGGCCATACTGGTTAAGCGTTTGAAGCAGCAGAATTGCGAAAAATTTTTTGCCTTCTCTACCATTTCTTGGCTTCAAACTCCCATATCTCGCGAACGGATTGACCTAACCCAAAAATTCCTATTGCATCTGAAAGTAGAAACTCGCACCATTACAACGGTATGTGTATTTTTTCCCTAGGCCATTCTGGTTAAGCGTTTGGAGCAGCAGAATTGCGAAAAATTTTTTGCCTTCTCAACCATTTCTTGTCTTCAAACTCCCATATCTCGCGAACGGATTGACCTAACCCAAAGTTTCCTATTGCATCTGAAAGTAGAAACTCGCCCGATTAAAACGGTATGCTTATTTTTTCCCTAGGCCATTCTGCTTAAGCGTTTGGAGCAGCAGAATTGCGAAAAATTTGTTCTCTTCTCAACCATTTCTTAGCTTCAAACTCTCATATCTCGCGAACGGATTGAACTAACCCAAAAATTCCTATTGCATTAGAAAGTAGAAACTCGCCCGATTATAACGGTACGTACATTTTTCCCCTAGGCCATTCTGGATAAGCGTTTGGATCAGCAGAATTGCGAAAAATTTGTTCTCTTCTCAACCATTTCTTAGCTTCAAACTCTCATATCTCGCGAACGGATTGAACTAACCCAAAAATTCCTATTGCATTAGAAAGAAGAAACTCGCCCGATTATAACGGTACGTATATTTTTCCCCTAGGCCATTCTCGTTAAGCGTTTGGAACAGCAGAATTGCGAAAAATTTGTTCTCTTCTCAACCATTTCTTAGCTTCAAACTCTTATATCTCGCGAACGGATTGACATAACCCAAAAATTCCTATTGCAACTGAAGGTAGAAACACGCCCGATTACAACGGTATATGTATTTTTTCCCTAGGCCATTCTGGTTAAGCGTTTGAAGCAGCAGAATTGCGAAAAATTTTTTGCCTTCCCAACCATTTCTTGGCTTTAAACTCCCATATCTCGCGAACGGATTGACCTAACCCAAAAATTTCTGTTGCGACTGAAAGTAGAAACTCGCCCGATTACAACAGTATGTGTATTTTTTCCATAGGCCATTCTGGTTAAGCGTTTGGAGCAGCAGAATTGCGAAAAATTTGTTCTCTTCTCAACCATTTCTTAGCATCAAACTACCATATCTCGCGAACGGATTGAACTAACCCAAAAATTCCTATTGCATTTGAAAGTAGAAACTCGCCCGATTACAACGGTACGTGTATTTTTCCCCTAGGCCATTCTGGATAAGCGATTGGAGCAGCAGAAGTGCGAAAAATTTTTTGCCTTCTCAACCATTTCTTAGCTTCAAACTCCCATATCTCGCGAACGGATTGACTTAACCCAAAAATTCCTATTGCATTTGAAAGTAGAAACTCGCCCGATTACAACGGTACGTGTATTTTTCCCCTAGGCCATTCTGGATAAGCGATTGGAGCAGCAGAAGTGCGGAAAATTTTTTGTCTTGTCAACCATTTCTTAGCTTCAAAGTCCCATTTCTCGCGAACGGATTGACCTAATCCAAAAATTCCTATTGTAACTGAAAGTAGAAACTCGCCCGATTACAACGGTATGTGTATTTTTTCCCTAGGCCATTCTGGTTAAGCGTTTGGAGCAGCAGAAGTGCGAAAAATTTGCTGTCTTCTCAACCATTTCTTAGCTTCAAACTCCCATATCTCGCGAACGGATTGACACATACCAAAAATTCCTGTTGCATCTGAAAGTAGAAACTCGCCCGATTACAACAGTATGTGTACTTTTTCCCTAGGCCATTCTGGTTAAGCGTTTGGAGCAGCAGAAATGCGAAAAATTTGTTGCCTTCTCAACCATTTCTTGGCTTTAAACTCCCATATCTCGCGAACGGATTGACCTAACCCAAAAATTT
Organism: Ptiloglossa arizonensis; assembly: GCF_051014685.1. Lineage (NCBI taxonomy): Eukaryota > Metazoa > Arthropoda > Insecta > Hymenoptera > Colletidae > Ptiloglossa > Ptiloglossa arizonensis. Next base: position 158,417 of record NW_027479060.1, read on the forward strand.
CTGTTGCGACTGAAAGTAGAAACTCGCCCGATTACAACAGTATGTGTATTTTTTCCATAGGCCATTCTGGTTAAGCGTTTGGAGCAGCAGAATTGCGAAAAATTTATTCTCTTCTCAACCATTTCTTAGCATCAAACTACCATATCTCGCGAACGGATTGAACTAACCCAAAAATTCCTATTGCATTTGAAAGTAGAAACTCGCCCGATTACAACGGTATGCGTATTTTTTCCCTAGGCCATTCTGGTTAAGCGTTTGGAGCAGCAGAATTGCGAAAAATTTTTTGCCTTCTCAACCATTTCTTAGCTTCAAACTCCCATATCTCGCGAACGGATTGACTTAACCCAAAAATTCCTATTGCATTTGAAAGTAGAAACTCGCCCGATTACAACGGTACGTGTATTTTTCCCCTAGGCCATTCTGGATAAGCGATTGGAGCAGCAGAAGTGCGGAAAATTTTTTGTCTTGTCAACCATTTCTTAGCTTCAAAGTCCCATTTCTCGCGAACGGATTGACCTAATCCAAAAATTCCTATTGTAACTGAAAGTAGAAACTCGCCCGATTACAACGGTATGTGTATTTTTTCCCTAGGCCATTCTGGTTCAGCGTTTGGAGCAGCAGAAGTGCGAAAAATTTGCTGTCTTCTCAACCATTTCTTAGCTTCAAACTCCCATATCTCGCGAACGGATTGACACATACCAAAAATTCCTGTTGCATCTGAAAGTAGAAACTCGCCCGATTACAACAGTATGTGTACTTTTTCCCTAGGCCATTCTGGTTAAGCGTTTTGAGCAGCAGAAATGCGAAAAATTTGTTGCCTTCTCAAACATTTCTTGGCTTTAAACTCCCATATCTCGCGAACGGATTGACCTAACCCAAAAATTTCTGTTGCGACTGAAAGTAGAAACTCGCCCGATTACAACAGTATGTGTATTTTTTCCCTAGGCCATTCTGGTTAAGCGTTTGGAGCAGCAGAATTGCGAAAAATTTGTTCTCTTCTCAACCATTTCTTAGCTTCAAACTCCCATATCTCGCGAACGGATTGACCTAACCCAAAAATTCCTATTGCATCTGAAAGTAGAGACTCGCCCGATTACAACGGTATGTGTATTTTTTCCCTAGGCCATTCTGGTTAAGCGTTTCGAGCAGCAGAAGTGCGAAAAATTTGTTGTCTTCTCAACCATTTCTTAGCTTCAAACTCCCATATCTCGCGAACGGATTGACACATACCAAAAATTCCTGTTGCATCTGAAAGTAGAAACTCTCCCGATTACAACAGTATGTGTACTTTTTCCCTAGGCCATTCTGGTTAAGCGTTTGGAGCAGCAGAAATGCGAAAAATTTTTTGCCTTCTCAACCATTTCTTGTCTTCAAACTCCCATATCTCGCGAACGGATTGACCTAACCCAAAAATTCCTATTGCATCTGAAAGTAGAAACTCGCACCATTACAACGGTATGTGTATTTTTTCCCTAGGCCATTCTGGTTAAGCGTTTGGAGCAGCAGAATTGCGAAAAATTTTTTGCCTTCTCAACCATTTCTTGTCTTCAAACTCCCATATCTCGCGAACGGATTGACCTAACCCAAAGTTTCCTATTGCATCTGAAAGTAGAAACTCGCCCGATTAAAACGGTATGCTTCTTTTTTCCCTAGGCCATTCTGCTTAAGCGTTTGGAGCAGCAGAATTGCGAAAAATTTTTTGCCTTCTCAACCATTTCTTGTCTTCAAACTCCCATATCTCGCGAACGGATTGACCTAACCCAAAAATTTCTGTTGCGACTGAAAGTAGAAACTCGCCCGATTACAACAGTATGTGTATTTTTTCCCTAGGCCATTCTGGTTAAGCGTTTGGAGCAGCAGAATTGCGAAAAATTTGTTCTCTTCTCAACCATTTCTTAGCTTCAAACTCCCATATCTCGCGAACGGATTGACCTAACCCAAAAATTCCTATTGCATCTGAAAGTAGAAACTCGCCCGATTACAACGGTATGTGTATTTTTTCCCTAGGCCATTCTGGTTAAGCGTTTCGAGCAGCAGAAGTGCGAAAAATTTGTTGTCTTCTCAACCATTTCTTAGCTTCAAACTCCCATATCTCGCGAACGGATTGACACATACCAAAAATTCCTGTTGCATCTGAAAGTAGAAACTCGCCCGATTACAACAGTATGTGTACTTTTTCCCTAGGCCATTCTGGTTAAGCGTTTGGAGCAGCAGAAATGCGAAAAATTTGTTGCCTTCTCAACCATTTCTTGGCTTTAAACTCCCATATCTCGCGAACGGATTGACCTAACCCAAAAATTTCTGTTGCGACAGAAAGTAGAAACTCGCCCGATTACAACAGTATGTGTATTTTTTCCATAGGCCATTCTGGTTAAGCGTTTGGAGCAGCAGAATTGCGAAAAATTTGTTGTCTTGTCAACCATTTCTTAGCTTCAAAGTCCCATATCTCGCGAACGGATTGACCTAATCCAAAAATTCCTATTGCATCTGAAAGTAGAAACTCGCCCGATTACAACGGTATGTGTATTTTTTCCCTAGGCCATTCTGGTTAAGCGTTTGGAGCAGCAGAATTGTGAAAAATTTTTGCCTTCTCAACCATTTCTTGGCTTCAATGTCCCATATCTCGCGAACGGATTGACCAAACCCAAACATTCCTGCAGCGTCTGAAAGTAGAAACTCGCCCAATTACAACGATATGTGTATTTTTTCCCTAGGCCATTCTGGTTAAGCGTTTGGAGCAGCAGAATTGCGAAAAATTTGTTGTCTTCTCAACCATTTCTTATCTTCAAAGTCGCATATCTCGCGACCGGATTGACCAAACCCAAAAATTCCTGCTGCGTCTGAAAGTAGAAACCCGCCCGATTACAACGGTATGCGTATTTTTTCCCTAGGCCATTCTGGTTAAGCGTTTGGAGCTGCAGAATTGCGAAAAATTTGTTCTCTCCTCAACCATTTCTTCGCTTCAAACTCCCATATCTCGCGAACGGATTGACATAACACAAAAATTCCTATTGCATTTGAAAGTAGAAACTCGCCCGATTACAACGGTACGTGTATTTTTCCCCTAGGCCATTCTGGTTAAGCGATTGGAGCAGCAGAAGTGCGAAAAATTTGTTGTCTTGTCAACCATTTCTTAGCTTCAAAGTCCCATATCTCGCGAACGGATTGACCTAACCCAAAAATTCCTATTGCATCTGAAAGTAGAAACTCGCCCGATTACAACGGTATGTGTATTTTTTCCCTGAGCCATTCTGGTTAAGCGTTTGAAGCAGCAGAATTGAGAAAAATTTTTTGCCTTCTCAACCATTTCTTGGCTTCAAACTCCCATATCTCGCGAACGGATTGACCCAACCCAAAAATTCCTATTGCATCTGAAAGTAGAAACTCGCCCGATTACAACGGTATGCGTATTTTTTCCCTAGGCCATTCTGGTTAAGCGTTTGGAGCAGCAGAATTGCGAAAAATTTGTTGTCTTGTCAACCATTTCTTAGCTTCAAAGTCCCATATCTCGCGAACGGATTGACCTAACCCAAAAATTCCTATTGCATCTGAAAGTAGAAACTCGCCCGATTATACCGGTATGTGTATTTTTTCCCTAGGCCATTCTGGTTAAGCGTTTGGAGCAGCAGAATTGCGAAAAATTTTTGCCTTCTCAACCATTTCTTAGCTTCAATGTCCCATATCTCGCGAACGGATTGACCAAACCCAAACATTCCTGCAGCGTCTGAAAGTAGAAACTCGCCCAATTACAACGATATGTGTATTTTTTCCCTAGGCCATTCTGGTTAAGCGTTTGGAGCAGCAGAATTGCGAAAAATTTGTTGTCTCCTCAACCATTTCTTATCTTCAAAGCCGCATATCTCGCGACCGGATTGACCAAACCCAAAAATTCCTGCTGCGTCTGAAAGTAGAAACTCGCCCGATTACAACGGTATGCGTATTTTTTCCCTAGGCCATTCTGGTTAAGCGTTTGGAGCAGCAGAATTGCGAAAAATTTGTTCTCTCCTCAACCATTTCTTAGCTTCAAACTCCCATATCTCGCGAACGGATTGACATAACACAAAAATTCCTATTGCATTTGAAAGTAGAAACTCGCCCGATTACAAGGGTGCGTGTATTTTTCCCCTAGGCCATTCTGGTTAAGCGATTGGAGCTGCAGAAGTGCGAAAAATTTGTTGTCTTGTCAACCATTTCTTAGCTTCAAAGTCCCATATCTCGCGAACAGATTGACCTAACCCAAAAATTCCTATTGTATCTGAAAGTAGAAACTCGCCCGATTACAACGGTACGTGTATTTTTCCCCTAGGCCATTCTGGTGAAGCGATTGGAGCAGCAGAAGTGCGAAAAATTTGTTGTCTTGTCAACCATTTCTTAGCTTCAAAGTCCCATATCTCGCGAACGGATTGACCTAACCCAAAAATTCCTATTGCATCTGAAAGTAGAAACTCGCCCGATTACAACGGTATGTGTATTTTTTCCCTGAGCCATTCTGGTTAAGCGTTTGAAGCAGCAGAATTGAGAAAAATTTTTTGCCTTCTCAACCATTTCTTGGCTTCAAACTCCCATATCTCGCGAACGGATTGACCCAACCCAAAAATTCCTATTGCATCTGAAAGTAGAAACTCGCCCGATTACAACGGTATGTGTATTTTTTCCCTAGGCCATTCTGGTTAAGCGTTTGGAGCAGCAGAATTGCGAAAAATTTGTTCTCTCCTCAACCATTACTTAGCTTCAAACTCCCATATGTCGCGAACGGATTGACATAACACAAAAATTCCTATTGTAACTGAAAGTAGAAACTCGCCCGATTACAACGGTACGTGTATTTTTCCCCTAGGCCATTCTGGTTAAGCGATTGGAGCAGCAGAAGTGCGAAAAATTTGTTGTCTTGTCAACCATTTCTTAGCTTCAAAGTCCCATACCTCGCGAACGGATTGACCTAACCCAAAAATTCATATTGCATCTGAAAGTAGAAACTCGCCCAATTACAACGATATGTGTATTTTTTCCCTGAGCCATTCTGGTTAAGCGTTTGAAGCAGCAGAATTGAGAAAAATTTTTTGCCTTCTCAACCATTTCTTGGCTTCAGACTCCCATATCTCGCGAACGGATTGACCCAACCCAAAAATTCCTATTGCATCTGAAAGTAGAAACTCGCCCGATTACAACGGTATGCGTATTTTTTCCCTAGGCCATTCTGGTTAAGCGTTTGGAGCAGCAGAATTGCGAAAAATTTGTTGTCTTGTCAACCATTTCTTAGCTTCAAAGTCCCATATCTCGCGAACGGATTGACCTAATCCAAAAATTCCTATTGCATCTGAAAGTAGAAACTCGCCCGATTACAACGGTATGTGTATTTTTTCCCTAGGCCATTCTGGTTAAGCGTTTGGAGCAGCAGAATTGTGAAAAATTTTTGCCTTCTCAACCATTTCTTGGCTTCAATGTCCCATATCTCGCGAACGGATTGACCCAACCCAAAAATTCCTATTGCATCTGAAAGTAGAAACTCGCCCGATTACAACGGTATGCGTATTTTTTCCCTAGGCCATTCTGGTTAAGCGTTTGGAGCAGCAGAATTGCGAAAAATTTGTTGTCTTGTCAACCATTTCTTAGCTTCAAAGTCCCATATCTCGCGAACGGATTGACCTAATCCAAAAATTCCTATTGCATCTGAAAGTAGAAACTCGCCCGATTACAACGGTATGTGTATTTTTTCCCTAGGCCATTCTGGTTAAGCGTTTGGAGCAGCAGAATTGTGAAAAATTTTTGCCTTCTCAACCATTTCTTGGCTTCAATGTCCCATATCTCGCGAACGGATTGACCAAACCCAAACATTCCTGCAGCGTCTGATAGTAGAAACTCGCCCAATTACAACGATATGTGTATTTTTTCCCTAGGCCATTCTGGTTAAGCGTTTGGAGCAGCAGAATTGCGAAAAATTTGTTGTCTTCTCAACCATTTCTTATCTTCAAAGTCCCATATCTCGCGACCGGATTGACCAAACCCAAAAATTCCTGCTGCGTCTGAAAGTAGAGACTCGCCCGATTACAACGGTATGCGTATTTTTTCCCTAGGCCATTCTGGTTAAGCGTTTGGAGCAGCAGAATTGCGAAAAATTTGTTCTCTCCTCAACCATTTCTTAGCTTAGAACACCCATATCTCGCGAACGGATTGACATAACACAAAAATTCCTATTGCATTTGAAAGTAGAAACTCGCCCGATTACAACGGTACGTGTATTTTTCCCCTAGGCCATTCTAGTTAAGCGATTGGAGCTGCAGAAGTGCGAAAAATTTGTTGTCTTGTCAACCATTTCTTAGCTTCAAAGTCCCATATGTCGCGAACGGATTGACCTAACCCAAAAATTCCTATTGTAACTGAAAGTAGAAACTCGCCCGATTACAACGTTACGTGTATTTTTCCCCTAGGCCATTCTGGTTAAGCGATTGGAGCAGCAGAAGTAAGAAAAATTTGTTGTCTTGTCAACCATTTCTTAGCTTCAAAGTCCCATACCTCGCGAACGGATTGACCTAACCCAAAAATTCCTATTGTAACTGAAAGTAGAAACTCGCCCGATTACAACGGTATGCGTATTTTTTCCCTAGGCCATTCTGGTTAAGCGTTTGGAGCAGCAGAATTGCGAAAAATTTGTTCTCTTCCCAACCATTTCTTAGCTTCAAACTCTCATATCTCGCGAACGGATTGACCTAACCAAGAAATTCCTATTGCATCTGAAAGTAGAAACTCGCCCGATTACAACGGTATGTGTATTTTTTCCCTAGGCCATTCTGGTTAAGCGTTTGGAGCAGCAGAATTGCGAAAAATTTGTTCTCTCCTCAACCATTTCTTAGCTTCAAACTCCCATATCTCGCGAACGGATTGACCTAACCCAAAAATTCATATTGCATCTGAAAGTAGAAACTCGCCCAATTACAACGGTATGTGTATTTTTTCCCTAGGCCATTCTGGTTAAGCGTTTGGAGCAGCAGAATTGCGAAAAATTTGTTGTCTTCTCAACCATTTCTTATCTTCAAAGCCCCATATCTCGCGACCGGATTGACCAAACCCAAAAATTCCTGCTGCGACTGAAAGTAGAAACTCGCCCGATTACAACGGTATGCGTATTTTTTCCCTAGGCCATTCTGGTTAAGCGTTTGGAGCAGCAGAATTGCGAAAAATTTGTTCTCTCCTCAACCATTTCTTAGCTTCAAACTCCCATATCTCGCGAACCGATTGACATAACACAAAAATTCCTATTGCATTTGAAAGTAGAAACTCGCCCGATTACAAGGGTACGTGTATTTTTCCCCTAGGCCATTCTGGTTAAGCGATTGGAGCTGCAGAAGTGCAAAAAATTTGTTGTCTTGTCAACCATTTCTTAGCTTCAAAGTCCCATATCTCGCGAACGGATTGACCTAACCCAAAAATTTCTATTGTAACTGAAAGTAGAAACTCGCCCGATTACAACGGTACGTGTATTTTTCCCCTAGGCCATTCTGGTTAAGCGTTTGGAGCAGCAGAATTGCGAAAAATTTGTTCTCTTCCCAACCATTTCTTAGCTTCAAACTCTCATATCTCGCGAACGGATTGACCTAACCAAGAAATTCCTATTGCATCTGAAAGTAGAAACTCGCCCGATTACAACGGTATGTGTATTTTTTCCCTAGGCCATTCTGGTTAAGCGTTTGGAGCAGCAGAATTGCGAAAAATTTGTTCTCTCCTCAACCATTACTTAGCTTCAAACTCCCATATCTCGCGAACGGATTGACATAACACAAAAATTCCTATTGTAACTGAAAGTAGAAACTCGCCCGATTACAACGGTACGTGTATTTTTCCCCTAGGCCATTCTGGTTAAGCGATTGGAGCAGCAGAAGTGCGAAAAATTTGTTGTCTTGTCAACCATTTCTTAGCTTCAAAGTCCCATACCTCGCGAACGGATTGACCTAACCCAAAAATTCATATTGCATCTGAAAGTAGAAACTCGCCCAATTACAACGGTGTGTGTATTTTTTCCCTGAGCCATTCTGGTTAAGCGTTTGAAGCAGCAGAATTGAGAAAAATTTTTTGCCTTCTCAACCATTTCTTGGCTTCAAACTCCCATATCTCGCGAACGGATTGACCCAACCCAAAAATTCCTATTGCATCTGAAAGTAGAAACTCGCCCGATTACAACGGTATGCGTATTTTTTCCCTAGGCCATTCTGGTTAAGCGTTTGGAGCAGCAGAATTGCGAAAAATTTGTTCTCTTCCCAACCATTTCTTAGCTTCAAACTCTCATATCTCGCGAACGGATTGACCTAACCAAGAAATTCCTATTGCATCTGAAAGTAGAAACTCGCCCGATTACAACGGTATGTGTATTTTTTCCCTAGGCCATTCTGGTTAAGCGTTTGGAGCAGCAGAATTGCGAAAAATTTGTTCTCTCCTCAACCATTTCTTAGCTTCAAACTCCCATATCTCGCGAACGGATTGACCTAACCCAAAAATTCATATTGCATCTGAAAGTAGAAACTCGCCCAATTACAACGGTATGTGTATTTTTTCCCTAGGCCATTCTGGTTAAGCGTTTGGAGCAGCAGAATTGCGAAAAATTTGTTGTCTTCTCAACCATTTCTTATCTTCAAAGCCCCATATCTCGCGACCGGATTGACCAAACCCAAAAATTCCTGCTGCGACTGAAAGTAGAAACTCGCCCGATTACAAGGGTACGTGTATTTTTTCCCTAGGCCATTCTGGTTAAGCGTTTGGAGCAGCAGAATTGCGAAAAATTTGTTCTCTCCTCAACCATTACTTAGTTTCAAACTCCCATATCTCGCGAACGGATTGACATAACACAAAAATTCCTATTGTAACTGAAAGTAGAAACTCGCCCGATTACAACGGTACGTGTATTTTTCCCCTAGGTCATTCTGGTTAAGCGATTGGAGCAGCAGAAGTGCGAAAAATTTGTTGTCTTGTCAACCATTTCTTAGCTTCAAAGTCCCATACCTCGCGAACGGATTGACCTAACCCAAAAATTCATATTGCATCTGAAAGTAGAAACTCGCCCAATTACAACGGTATGTGTATTTTTTCCCTGAGCCATTCTGGTTAAGCGTTTGAAGCAGCAGAATTGAGAAAAATTTTTTGCCTTCTCAACCATTTCTTGGCTTCAAACTCCCATATCTCGCGAACGGATTGACCCAACCCAAAAATTCCTATTGCATCTGAAAGTAGAAACTCGCCCGATTACAACGGTATGCGTATTTTTTCCCTAGGCCATTCTGGTTAAGCGTTTGGAGCAGCAGAATTGCGAAAAATTTGTTCTCTTCCCAACCATTTCTTAGCTTCAAACTCTCATATCTCGCGAACGGATTGACCTAACCAAGAAATTCCTATTGCATCTGAAAGTAGAAACTCGCCCGATTACAACGGTATGTGTATTTTTTCCCTAGGCCATTCTGGTTAAGCGTTTGGAGCAGCAGAATTGCGAAAAATTTGTTCTCTCCTCAACCATTTCTTAGCTTCAAACTCCCATATCTCGCGAACGGATTGACCTAACCCAAAAATTCATATTGCATCTGAAAGTAGAAACTCGCCCAATTACAACGGTATGTGTATTTTTTCCCTAGGCCATTCTGGTTAAGCGTTTGGAGCAGCAGAATTGCGAAAAATTTGTTCTCTTCCCAACCATTTCTTAGCTTCAAACTCTCATATCTCGCGAACGGATTGACCTAACCAAGAAATTCCTATTGCATCTGAAAGTAGAAACTCGCCCGATTACAACGGTATGTGTATTTTTTCCCTAGGCCATTCTGGTTAAGCGTTTGGAGCAGCAGAATTGCGAAAAATTTGTTCTCTCCTCAACCATTACTTAGCTTCAAACTCCCATATCTCGCGAACGGATTGACATAACACAAAAATTCCTATTGTAACTGAAAGTAGAAACTCGCCCGATTACAACGGTACGTGTATTTTTCCCCTAGGCCATTCTGGTTAAGCGATTGGAGCAGCAGAAGTGCGAAAAATTTGTTGTCTTGTCAACCATTTCTTAGCTTCAAAGTCCCATACCTCGCGAACGGATTGACCTAACCCAAAAATTCATATTGCATCTGAAAGTAGAAACTCGCCCAATTACAACGGTATGTGTATTTTTTCCCTGAGCCATTCTGGTTAAGCGTTTGAAGCAGCAGAATTGAGAAAAATTTTTTGCCTTCTCAACCATTTCTTGGCTTCAAACTCCCATATCTCGCGAACGGATTGACCCAACCCAAAAATTCCTATTGCATCTGAAAGTAGAAACTCGCCCGATTACAACGGTACGTGTATTTTTCCCCTAGGCCATTCTGGTTAAGCGTTTGGAGCAGCAGAATTGCGAAAAATTTGTTCTCTTCCCAACCATTTCTTAGCTTCAAACTCTCATATCTCGCGAACGGATTGACCTAACCAAGAAAATCCTATTGCATCTGAAAGTAGAAACTCGCCCGATTACAACGGTATGTGTATTTTTTCCCTAGGCCATTCTGGTTAAGCGTTTGGAGCAGCAGAATTGCGAAAAATTTGTTTTCTTCTCAACCATTTCTTATCTTCAAAGCCCCATATCTCGCGACCGGATTGACCAAACCCAAAAATTCCTGCTGCGACTGAAAGTAGAAACTCGCCCGATTACAAGGGTACGTGTATTTTTTCCCTAGGCCATTCTGGTTAAGCGTTTGGAGCAGCAGAATTGCGAAAAATTTGTTCTCTCCTCAACCATTACTTAGCTTCAAACTCCCATATCTCGCGAACGGATTGACATAACACAAAAATTCCTATTGTAACTGAAAGTAGAAACTCGCCCGATTACAACGGTACGTGTATTTTTCCCCTAGGCCATTCTGGTTAAGCGATTGGAGCAGCAGAAGTGCGAAAAATTTGTTGTCTTGTCAACCATTTCTTAGCTTCAAAGTCCCATACCTCGCGAACGGATTGACCTAACCCAAAAATTCATATTGCATCTGAAAGTAGAAACTCGCCCAATTACAACGGTATGTGTATTTTTTCCCTGAGCCATTCTGGTTAAGCGTTTGAAGCAGCAGAATTGAGAAAAATTTTTTGCCTTCTCAACCATTTCTTGGCTTCAAACTCCCATATCTCGCGAACGGATTGACCCAACCCAAAAATTCCTATTGCATCTGAAAGTAGAAACTCGCCCGATTACAACGGTATGCGTATTTTTTCCCTAGGCCATTCTGGTTAAGCGTTTGGAGCAGCAGAATTGCGAAAAATTTGTTCTCTTCCCAACCATTTCTTAGCTTCAAACTCTCATATCTCGCGAACGGATTGACCTAACCAAGAAATTCCTATTGCATCTGAAAGTAGAAACTCGCCCGATTACAACGGTATGTGTATTTTTTCCCTAGGCCATTCTGGTTAAGCGTTTGGAGCAGCAGAATTGCGAAAAATTTGTTCTCTCCTCAACCATTTCTTAGCTTCAAACTACCATATCTCGCGAACGGATTGACCTAACCCAAAAATTCATATTGCATCTGAAAGTAGAAACTCGCCCAATTACAACGGTATGTGTATTTTTTCCCTAGGCCATTCTGGTTAAGCGTTTGGAGCAGCAGAATTGCGAAAAATTTGTTGTCTTCTCAACCATTTCTTATCTTCAAAGCCCCATATCTCGCGACCGGATTGACCTAACCCAAAAATTCCTATTGTAACTGAAAGTAGAAACTCGCCCGATTACAACGGTATGCGTATTTTTTCCCTAGGCCATTCTGGTTAAGCGTTTGGAGCAGCAGAATTGCGAAAAATTTGTTCTCTTCCCAACCATTTCTTAGCTTCAAACTCTCATATCTCGCGAACGGATTGACCTAACCAAGAAATTCCTATTGCATCTGAAAGTAGAAACTCGCCCGATTACAACGGTATGCGTATTTTTTCCCTAGGCCATTCTGGTTAAGCGTTTGGAGCAGCAGAATTGCGAAAAATTTGTTCTCTCCTCAACCATTTCTTAGCTTCAAACTCCCATATCTCGCGAACGGATTGACATAACACAAAAATTCCTATTGCATTTGAAAGTAGAAACTCGCCCGATTACAAGGGTACGTGTATTTTTCCCCTAGGCCATTCTGGTTAAGCGATTGGAGCTGCAGAAGTGCAAAAAATTTGTTGTCTTGTCAACCATTTCTTAGCTTCAAAGTCCCATATCTCGCGAACGGATTGACCTAACCCAAAAATTTCTATTGTAACTGAAAGTAGAAACTCGCCCGATTACAACGGTACGTGTATTTTTCCCCTAGGCCATTCTGGTTAAGCGTTTGGAGCAGCAGAATTGCGAAAAATTTGTTCTCTTCCCAACCATTTCTTAGCTTCAAACTCTCATATCTCGCGAACGGATTGACCTAACCAAGAAATTCCTATTGCATCTGAAAGTAGAAACTCGCCCGATTACAACGGTATGTGTATTTTTTCCCTAGGCCATTCTGGTTAAGCGTTTGGAGCAGCAGAATTGCGAAAAATTTGTTCTCTCCTCAACCATTACTTAGCTTCAAACTCCCATATCTCGCGAACGGATTGACATAACACAAAAATTCCTATTGTAACTGAAAGTAGAAACTCGCCCGATTACAACGGTACGTGTATTTTTCCCCTAGGCCATTCTGGTTAAGCGATTGGAGCAGCAGAAGTGCGAAAAATTTGTTGTCTTGTCAACCATTTCTTAGCTTCAAAGTCCCATACCTCGCGAACGGATTGACCTAACCCAAAAATTCATATTGCATCTGAAAGTAGAAACTCGCCCAATTACAACGGTATGTGTATTTTTTCCCTGAGCCATTCTGGTTAAGCGTTTGAAGCAGCAGAATTGAGAAAAATTTTTTGCCTTCTCAACCATTTCTTGGCTTCAAACTCCCATATCTCGCGAACGGATTGACCCAACCCAAAAATTCCTATTGCATCTGAAAGTAGAAACTCGCCCGATTACAACGGTATGCGTATTTTTTCCCTAGGCCATTCTGGTTAAGCGTTTGGAGCAGCAGAATTGCGAAAAATTTGTTCTCTTCCCAACCATTTCTTAGCTTCAAACTCTCATATCTCGCGAACGGATTGACCTAACCAAGAAATTCCTATTGCATCTGAAAGTAGAAACTCGCCCGATTACAAAGGTATGTGTATTTTTTCCCTAGGCCATTCTGGTTAAGCGTTTGGAGCAGCAGAATTGCGAAAAATTTGTTCTCTCCTCAACCATTTCTTAGCTTCAAACTCCCATATCTCGCGAACGGATTGACCTAACCCAAAAATTCATATTGCATCTGAAAGTAGAAACTCGCCCAATTACAACGGTATGTGTATTTTTTCCCTAGGCCATTCTGGTTAAGCGTTTGGAGCAGCAGAATTGCGAAAAATTTGTTGTCTTCTCAACCATTTCTTATCTTCAAAGCCCCATATCTCGCGACCGGATTGACCAAACCCAAAAATTCCTGCTGCGACTGAAAGTAGAAACTCGCCCGATTACAAGGGTACGTGTATTTTTTCCCTAGGCCATTCTGGTTAAGCGTTTGGAGCAGCAGAATTGCGAAAAATTTGTTCTCTCCTCAACCATTACTTAGTTTCAAACTCCCATATCTCGCGAACGGATTGACATAACACAAAAATTCCTATTGTAACTGAAAGTAGAAACTCGCCCGATTACAACGGTACGTGTATTTTTCCCCTAGGTCATTCTGGTTAAGCGATTGGAGCAGCAGAAGTGCGAAAAATTTGTTGTCTTGTCAACCATTTCTTAGCTTCAAAGTCCCATACCTCGCGAACGGATTGACCTAACCCAAAAATTCATATTGCATCTGAAAGTAGAAACTCGCCCAATTACAACGGTATGTGTATTTTTTCCCTGAGCCATTCTGGTTAAGCGTTTGAAGCAGCAGAATTGAGAAAAATTTTTTGCCTTCTCAACCATTTCTTGGCTTCAAACTCCCATATCTCGCGAACGGATTGACCCAACCCAAAAATTCCTATTGCATCTGAAAGTAGAAACTCGCCCGATTACAACGGTATGCGTATTTTTTCCCTAGGCCATTCTGGTTAAGCGTTTGGAGCAGCAGAATTGCGAAAAATTTGTTCTCTTCCCAACCATTTCTTAGCTTCAAACTCTCATATCTCGCGAACGGATTGACCTAACCAAGAAATTCCTATTGCATCTGAAAGTAGAAACTCGCCCGATTACAACGGTATGTGTATTTTTTCCCTAGGCCATTCTGGTTAAGCGTTTGGAGCAGCAGAATTGCGAAAAATTTGTTCTCTCCTCAACCATTTCTTAGCTTCAAACTCCCATATCTCGCGAACGGATTGACCTAACCCAAAAATTCATATTGCATCTGAAAGTAGAAACTCGCCCAATTACAACGGTATGTGTATTTTTTCCCTAGGCCATTCTGGTTAAGCGTTTGGAGCAGCAGAATTGCGAAAAATTTGTTGTCTTCTCAACCATTTCTTATCTTCAAAGCCCCATATCTCGCGACCGGATTGACCAAACCCAAAAATTCCTGCTGCGACTGAAAGTAGAAACTCGCCCGATTACAAGGGTACGTGTATTTTTCCCCTAGGCCATTCTGGTTAAGCGATTGGAGCTGCAGAAGTGCAAAAAATTTGTTGTCTTGTCAACCATTTCTTAGCTTCAAAGTCCCATATCTCGCGAACGGATTGACCTAACCCAAAAATTTCTATTGTAACTGAAAGTAGAAACTCGCCCGATTACAACGGTACGTGTATTTTTCCCCTAGGCCATTCTGGTTAAGCGTTTGGAGCAGCAGAATTGCGAAAAATTTGTTCTCTTCCCAACCATTTCTTAGCTTCAAACTCTCATATCTCGCGAACGGATTGACCTAACCAAGAAATTCCTATTGCATCTGAAAGTAGAAACTCGCCCGATTACAACGGTATGTGTATTTTTTCCCTAGGCCATTCTGGTTAAGCGTTTGGAGCAGCAGAATTGCGAAAAATTTGTTCTCTCCTCAACCATTACTTAGCTTCAAACTCCCATATCTCGCGAACGGATTGACATAACACAAAAATTCCTATTGTAACTGAAAGTAGAAACTCGCCCGATTACAACGGTACGTGTATTTTTCCCCTAGGCCATTCTGGTTAAGCGATTGGAGCAGCAGAAGTGCGAAAAATTTGTTGTCTTGTCAACCATTTCTTAGCTTCAAAGTCCCATACCTCGCGAACGGATTGACCTAACCCAAAAATTCATATTGCATCTGAAAGTAGAAACTCGCCCAATTACAACGGTATGTGTATTTTTTCCCTGAGCCATTCTGGTTAAGCGTTTGAAGCAGCAGAATTGAGAAAAATTTTTTGCCTTCTCAACCATTTCTTGGCTTCAAACTCCCATATCTCGCGAACGGATTGACCCAACCCAAAAATTCCTATTGCATCTGAAAGTAGAAACTCGCCCGATTACAACGGTACGTGTATTTTTCCCCTAGGCCATTCTGGTTAAGCGTTTGGAGCAGCAGAATTGCGAAAAATTTGTTCTCTTCCCAACCATTTCTTAGCTTCAAACTCTCATATCTCGCGAACGGATTGACCTAACCAAGAAATTCCTATTGCATCTGAAAGTAGAAACTCGCCCGATTACAACGGTATGTGTATTTTTTCCCTAGGCCATTCTGGTTAAGCGTTTGGAGCAGCAGAATTGCGAAAAATTTGTTTTCTTCTCAACCATTTCTTATCTTCAAAGCCCCATATCTCGCGACCGGATTGACCAAACCCAAAAATTCCTGCTGCGACTGAAAGTAGAAACTCGCCCGATTACAAGGGTACGTGTATTTTTTCCCTAGGCCATTCTGGTTAAGCGTTTGGAGCAGCAGAATTGCGAAAAATTTGTTCTCTCCTCAACCATTACTTAGCTTCAAACTCCCATATCTCGCGAACGGATTGACATAACACAAAAATTCCTATTGTAACTGAAAGTAGAAACTCGCCCGATTACAACGGTACGTGTATTTTTCCCCTAGGCCATTCTGGTTAAGCGATTGGAGCAGCAGAAGTGCGAAAAATTTGTTGTCTTGTCAACCATTTCTTAGCTTCAAAGTCCCATACCTCGCGAACGGATTGACCTAACCCAAAAATTCATATTGCATCTGAAAGTAGAAACTCGCCCAATTACAACGGTATGTGTATTTTTTCCCTGAGCCATTCTGGTTAAGCGTTTGAAGCAGCAGAATTGAGAAAAATTTTTTGCCTTCTCAACCATTTCTTGGCTTCAAACTCCCATATCTCGCGAACGGATTGACCCAACCCAAAAATTCCTATTGCATCTGAAAGTAGAAACTCGCCCGATTACAACGGTATGCGTATTTTTTCCCTAGGCCATTCTGGTTAAGCGTTTGGAGCAGCAGAATTGCGAAAAATTTGTTCTCTTCCCAACCATTTCTTAGCTTCAAACTCTCATATCTCGCGAACGGATTGACCTAACCAAGAAATTCCTATTGCATCTGAAAGTAGAAACTCGCCCGATTACAACGGTATGTGTATTTTTTCCCTAGGCCATTCTGGTTAAGCGTTTGGAGCAGCAGAATTGCGAAAAATTTGTTCTCTCCTCAACCATTTCTTAGCTTCAAACTACCATATCTCGCGAACGGATTGACCTAACCCAAAAATTCATATTGCATCTGAAAGTAGAAACTCGCCCAATTACAACGGTATGTGTATTTTTTCCCTAGGCCATTCTGGTTAAGCGTTTGGAGCAGCAGAATTGCGAAAAATTTGTTGTCTTCTCAACCATTTCTTATCTTCAAAGCCCCATATCTCGCGACCGGATTGACCAAACCCAAAAATTCCTGCTGCGACTGAAAGTAGAAACTCGCCCGATTACAAGGGTACGTGTATTTTTCCCCTAGGCCATTCTGGTTAAGCGATTGGAGCTGCAGAAGTGCAAAAAATTTGTTGTCTTGTCAACCATTTCTTAGCTTCAAAGTCCCATATCTCGCGAACGGATTGACCTAACCCAAAAATTTCTATTGTAACTGAAAGTAGAAACTCGCCCGATTACAACGGTACGTGTATTTTTCCCCTAGGCCATTCTGGTTAAGCGTTTGGAGCAGCAGAATTGCGAAAAATTTGTTCTCTTCCCAACCATTTCTTAGCTTCAAACTCTCATATCTCGCGAACGGATTGACCTAACCAAGAAATTCCTATTGCATCTGAAAGTAGAAACTCGCCCGATTACAACGGTATGTGTATTTTTTCCCTAGGCCATTCTGGTTAAGCGTTTGGAGCAGCAGAATTGCGAAAAATTTGTTCTCTCCTCAACCATTACTTAGCTTCAAACTCCCATATCTCGCGAACGGATTGACATAACACAAAAATTCCTATTGTAACTGAAAGTAGAAACTCGCCCGATTACAACGGTACGTGTATTTTTCCCCTAGGCCATTCTGGTTAAGCGATTGGAGCAGCAGAAGTGCGAAAAATTTGTTGTCTTGTCAACCATTTCTTAGCTTCAAAGTCCCATACCTCGCGAACGGATTGACCTAACCCAAAAATTCATATTGCATCTGAAAGTAGAAACTCGCCCAATTACAACGGTATGTGTATTTTTTCCCTGAGCCATTCTGGTTAAGCGTTTGAAGCAGCAGAATTGAGAAAAATTTTTTGCCTTCTCAACCATTTCTTGGCTTCAAACTCCCATATCTCGCGAACGGATTGACCCAACCCAAAAATTCCTATTGCATCTGAAAGTAGAAACTCGCCCGATTACAACGGTACGTGTATTTTTCCCCTAGGCCATTCTGGTTAAGCGTTTGGAGCAGCAGAATTGCGAAAAATTTGTTCTCTTCCCAACCATTTCTTAGCTTCAAACTCTCATATCTCGCGAACGGATTGACCTAACCAAGAAATTCCTATTGCATCTGAAAGTAGAAACTCGCCCGATTACAACGGTATGTGTATTTTTTCCCTAGGCCATTCGGGTTAAGCGTTTGGAGCAGCAGAATTGCGAAAAATTTGTTCTCTCCTCAACCATTACTTAGCTTCAAACTCCCATATCTCGCGAACGGATTGACATAACACAAAAATTCCTATTGTAACTGAAAGTAGAAACTCGCCCGATTACAACGGTACGTGTATTTTTCCCCTAGGCCATTCTGGTTAAGCGATTGGAGCAGCAGAAGTGCGAAAAATTTGTTGTCTTGTCAACCATTTCTTAGCTTCAAAGTCCCATACCTCGCGAACGGATTGACCTAACCCAAAAATTCATATTGCATCTGAAAGTAGAAACTCGCCCAATTACAACGGTATGTGTATTTTTTCCCTGAGCCATTCTGGTTAAGCGTTTGAAGCAGCAGAATTGAGAAAAATTTTTTGCCTTCTCAACCATTTCTTGGCTTCAAACTCCCATATCTCGCGAACGGATTGACCCAACCCAAAAATTCCTATTGCATCTGAAAGTAGAAACTCGCCCGATTACAACGGTATGCGTATTTTTTCCCTAGGCCATTCTGGTTAAGCGTTTGGAGCAGCAGAATTGCGAAAAATTTGTTGTCTGGTCAACCATTTCTTAGCTTCAAAGTCCCATATCTCGCGAACGGATTGACCTAACCCAAAAATTCCTATTGCATCTGAAAGTAGAAACTCGCCCGATTACAACGGTATGTGTATTTTTTCCCTAGGCCATTCTGGTTAAGCGTTTGGAGCAGCAGAATTGCGAAAAATTTGTTCTCTCCTCAACCATTTCTTAGCTTCAAACTCCCATATCTCGCGAACGGATTGACATAACACAAAAATTCCTATTGAATTTGAAAGTAGAAACTCGCCCGATTACAAGGGTACGTGTATTTTTCCCCTAGGCCATTCTGGTTAAGCGATTGGAGCTGCAGAAGTGCAAAAAATTTGTTGTCTTGTCAACCATTTCTTAGCTTCAAAGTCCCATATCTCGCGAACGGATTGACCTAACCCAAACATTCCTGCAGCGTCTGAAAGTAGAAACTCGCCCAATTACAACGATATGTGTATTTTTTCCCTGAGCCATTCTGGTTAAGCGTTTGAAGCAGCAGAATTGAGAAAAATTTGTTCTCTTCCCAACCATTTCTTAGCTTCAAACTCTCATATCTCGCGAACGGATTGACCTAACCAAGAAATTCCTATTGCATCTGAAAGTAGAAACTCGCCCGATTACAACGGTATGTGTATTTTTTCCCTAGGCCATTCTGGTTAAGCGTTTGGAGCAGCAGAATTGCGAAAAATTTGTTCTCTCCTCAACCATTACTTAGCTTCAAACTCTCATATCTCGCGAACGGATTGACCTAACCAAGAAATTCCTATTGCATCTGAAAGTAGAAACTCGCCCGATTACAACGGTACGTGTATTTTTCCCCTAGGCCATTCTGGTTAAGCGTTTGGAGCAGCAGAATTGCGAAAAATTTGTTCTCTTCCCAACCATTTCTTAGCTTCAAACTCTCATATCTCGCGAACGGATTGACCTAACCAAGAAATTCCTATTGCATCTGAAAGTAGAAACTCGCCCGATTACAACGGTATGTGTATTTTTTCCCTAGGCCATTCTGGTTAAGCGTTTGGAGCAGCAGAATTGCGAAAAATTTGTTCTCTCCTCAACCATTACTTAGCTTCAAACTCCCATATCTCGCGAACGGATTGACATAACACAAAAATTCCTATTGTAACTGAAAGTAGAAACTCGCCCGATTACAACGGTACGTGTATTTTTCCCCTAGGCCATTCTGGTTAAGCGATTGGAGCAGCAGAAGTGCGAAAAATTTGTTGTCTTGTCAACCATTTCTTAGCTTCAAAGTCCCATACCTCGCGAACGGATTGACCTAACCCAAAAATTCATATTGCATCTGAAAGTAGAAACTCGCCCAATTACAACGGTATGTGTATTTTTTCCCTGAGCCATTCTGGTTAAGCGTTTGAAGCAGCAGAATTGAGAAAAATTTTTTGCCTTCTCAACCATTTCTTGGCTTCAAACTCCCATATCTCGCGAACGGATTGACCCAACCCAAAAATTCCTATTGCATCTGAAAGTAGAAACTCGCCCGATTACAACGGTACGTGTATTTTTCCCCTAGGCCATTCTGGTTAAGCGTTTGGAGCAGCAGAATTGCGAAAAATTTGTTCTCTTCCCAACCATTTCTTAGCTTCAAACTCTCATATCTCGCGAACGGATTGACCTAACCAAGAAATTCCTATTGCATCTGAAAGTAGAAACTCGCCCGATTACAACGGTATGTGTATTTTTTCCCTAGGCCATTCTGGTTAAGCGTTTGGAGCAGCAGAATTGCGAAAAATTTGTTCTCTCCTCAACCATTACTTAGCTTCAAACTCCCATATCTCGCGAACGGATAGACATAACACAAAAATTCCTATTGTAACTGAAAGTAGAAACTCGCCCGATTACAACGGTACGTGTATTTTTCCCCTAGGCCATTCTGGTTAAGCGATTGGAGCAGCAGAAGTGCGAAAAATTTGTTGTCTTGTCAACCATTTCTTAGCTTCAAAGTCCCATACCTCGCGAACGGATTGACCTAACCCAAAAATTCATATTGCATCTGAATGTAGAAACTCGCCCAATTACAACGGTATGTGTATTTTTTCCCTGAGCCATTCTGGTTAAGCGTTTGAAGCAGCAGAATTGAGAAAAATTTTTTGCCTTCTCAACCATTTCTTGGCTTCAAACTCCCATATCTCGCGAACGGATTGACCCAACCCAAAAATTCCTATTGCATCTGAAAGTAGAAACTCGCCCGATTACAACGGTATGCGTATTTTTTCCCTAGGCCATTCTGGTTAAGCGTTTGGAGCAGCAGAATTGCGAAAAATTTGTTGTCATGTCAACCATTTCTTAGCTTCAAAGTCCCATATCTCGCGAACGGATTGACCTAACCCAAAAATTCCTATTGCATCTGAAAGTAGAAACTCGCCCGATTACAACGGTATGTGTATTTTTTCCCTAGGCCATTCTGGTTAAGCGTTTGGAGCAGCAGAATTGCGAAAAATTTGTTCTCTCCTCAACCATTTCTTAGCTTCAAACTCCCATATCTCGCGAACGGATTGACATAACACAAAAATTCCTATTGAATTTGAAAGTAGAAACTCGCCCGATTACAAGGGTACGTGTATTTTTCCCCTAGGCCATTCTGGTTAAGCGATTGGAGCTGCAGAAGTGCAAAAAATTTGTTGTCTTGTCAACCATTTCTTAGCTTCAAAGTCCCATATCTCGCGAACGGATTGACCTAACCCAAACATTCCTGCAGCGTCTGAAAGTAGAAACTCGCCCAATTACAACGATATGTGTATTTTTTCCCTGAGCCATTCTGGTTAAGCGTTTGAAGCAGCAGAATTGAGAAAAATTTGTTCCCTTCCCAACCATTTCTTAGCTTCAAACTCTCATATCTCGCGAACGGATTGACCTAACCAAGAAATTCCTATTGCATCTGAAAGTAGAAACTCGCCCGATTACAACGGTATGTGTATTTTTTCCCTAGGCCATTCTGGTTAAGCGTTTGGAGCAGCAGAATTGCGAAAAATTTGTTCTCTCCTCAACCATTACTTAGCTTCAAACTCTCATATCTCGCGAACGGATTGACCTAACCAAGAAATTCCTATTGCATCTGAAAGTAGAAACTCGCCCGATTACAACGGTACGTGTATTTTTCCCCTAGGCCATTCTGGTTAAGCGTTTGGAGCAGCAGAATTGCGAAAAATTTGTTCTCTTCCCAACCATTTCTTAGCTTCAAACTCTCAAATCTCGCGAACGGATTGACCTAACCAAGAAATTCCTATTGCATCTGAAAGTAGAAACTCGCCCGATTACAACGGTATGTGTATTTTTTCCCTAGGCCATTCTGGTTAAGCGTTTGGAGCAGCAGAATTGCGAAAAATTTGTTCTCTCCTCAACCATTACTTAGCTTCAAACTCCCATATCTCGCGAACGGATTGACATAACACAAAAATTCCTATTGTAACTGAAAGTAGAAACTCGCCCGATTACAACGGTACGTGTATTTTTCCCCTAGGCCATTCTGGTTAAGCGATTGGAGCAGCAGAAGTGCGAAAAATTTGTTGTCTTGTCAACCATTTCTTAGCTTCAAAGTCCCATACCTCGCGAACGGATTGACCTAACCCAAAAATTCATATTGCATCTGAAAGTAGGAACTCGCCCAATTACAACGGTATGTGTATTTTTTCCCTGAGCCATTCTGGTTAAGCGTTTGAAGCAGCAGAATTGAGAAAAATTTTTTGCCTTCTCAACCATTTCTTGGCTTCAAACTCCCATATCTCGCGAACGGATTGACCCAACCCAAAAATTCCTATTGCATCTGAAAGTAGAAACTCGCCCGATTACAACGGTATGCGTATTTTTTCCCTAGGCCATTCTGGTTAAGCGTTTGGAGCAGCAGAATTGCGAAAAATTTGTTGTCATGTCAACCATTTCTTAGCTTCAAAGTCCCATATCTCGCGAACGGATTGACCTAACCCAAAAATTCCTATTGCATCTGAAAGTAGAATCTCGCCCGATTACAACGGTATGTGTATTTTTTCCCTAGGCCATTCTGGTTAAGCGTTTGGAGCAGCAGAATTGCGAAAAATTTTTGCCTTCTCAACCATTTCTTGGCTTCAATGTCCCATATCTCGCGAACGGATTGACCAAACCCAAACATTCCTGCAGCGTCTGAAAGTAGAAACTCGCCCAATTACAACGATATGTGTATTTTTTCCCTAGGCCATTCTGGTTAAGCGTTTGGAGCAGCAGAATTGCGAAAAATTTGTTGTCTTCTCAACCATTTCTTATCTTCAAAGTCCCATATCTCGCGACCGGATTGACCAAACCCAAAAATTCCTGCTGCGACTGAAAGTAGAAACTCGCCCGATTACAACGGTATGCGTATTTTTTCCCTAGGCCATTCTGGTTAAGCGTTTGGAGCAGCAGAATTGCGAAAAATTTGTTCTCTCCTCAACCATTACTTAGCTTCAAACTCCCATATCTCGCGAACGGATTGACATAACACAAAAATTCCTATTGTAACTGAAAGTAGAAACTCGCCCGATTACAACGGTACGTGTATTTTTCCCCTAGGCCATTCTGGTTAAGCGATTGGAGCAGCAGAAGTGCGAAAAATTTGTTGTCTTGTCAACCATTTCTTAGCTTCAAAGTCCCATACCTCGCGAACGGATTGACCTAACCCAAAAATTCATATTGCATCTGAAAGTAGAAACTCGCCCAATTACAACGGTATGTGTATTTTTTCCCCTGAGCCATTCTGGTTAAGCGTTTGAAGCAGCAGAATTGAGAAAAATTTTTTGCCTTCTCAACCATTTCTTGGCTTCAAACTCCCATATCTCGCGAACGGATTGACCCAACCCAAAAATTCCTATTGCATCTGAAAGTAGAAACTCGCCCGATTACAACGGTATGCGTATTTTTTCCCTAGGCCATTCTGGTTAAGCGTTTGGAGCAGCAGAATTGCGAAAAATTTGTTGTCATGTCAACCATTTCTTAGCTTCAAAGTCCCATATCTCGCGAACGGATTGACCTAACCCAAAAACTCCTATTGAATCTGAAAGTAGAAACTCGCCCGATTACAACGGTATGTGTATTTTTTCCCTAGGCCATTCTGGTTAAGCGTTTGGAGCAGCAGAATTGCGAAAAATTTGTTCTCTCCTCAACCATTACTTAGCTTCAAACTCCCATATCTCGCGAACGGATTGACATAACACAAAAATTCCTATTGTAACTGAAAGTAGAAACTCGCCCGATTACAACGGTACGTGTATTTTTCCCCTAGGCCATTCTGGTTAAGCGATTGGAGCAGCAGAAGTGCGAAAAATTTGTTGTCTTGTCAACCATTTCTTAGCTTCAAAGTCCCATACCTCGCGAACGAATTGACCTAACCCAAAAATTCATATTGCATCTGAAAGTAGAAACTCGCCCAATTACAACGGTATGTGTATTTTTTCCCTGAGCCATTCTGGTTAAGCGTTTGAAGCAGCAGAATTGAGAAAAATTTTTTGCCTTCTCAACCATTTCTTGGCTTCAAACTCCCATATCTCGCGAACGGATTGACCCAACCCAAAAATTCCTATTGCATCTGAAAGTAGAAACTCGCCCGATTACAACGGTATGCGTATTTTTTCCCTAGGCCATTCTGGTTAAGCGTTTGGAGCAGCAGAATTGCAAAAAATTTGTTGTCATGTCAACCATTTCTTAGCTTCAAAGTCCCATATCTCGCGAACGGATTGACCTAACCCAAAAATTCCTATTGCATCTGAAAGTAGAAACTCGCCCGATTACAACGGTATGTGTATTTTTTCCCTAGGCCATTCTGGTTAAGCGTTTGGAGCAGCAGAATTGCGAAAAATTTTTGCCTTCTCAACCATTTCTTGGCTTCAATGTCCCATATCTCGCGAACGGATTGACCAAACCCAAACATTCCTGCAGCGTCTGAAAGTAGAAACTCGCCCAATTACAACGATATGTGTATTTTTTCCCTAGGCCATTCTGGTTAAGCGTTTGGAGCAGCAGAATTGCGAAAAATTTGTTGTCTTCTCAACCATTTCTTATCTTCAAAGTCCCATATCTCGCGACCGGATTGACCAAACCCAAAAATTCCTGCTGCGTCTGAAAGTAGAAACTCGCCCGATTACAACGGTATGCGTATTTTTTCCCTAGGCCATTCTGGTTAAGCGTTTGGAGCAGCAGAATTGCGAAAAATTTGTTCTCTCCTCAACCATTTCTTAGCTTCAAACTCCCATATCTCGCGAACGGATTGACATAACACAAAAATTCCTATTGCATTTGAAAGTAGAAACTCGCCCGATTACAACGGTACGTGTATTTTTCCCCTAGGCCATTCTGGTTAAGCGATTGGAGCTGCAGAAGTGCGAAAAATTTGTTGTCTTGTCAACCATTTCTTAGCTCCAAAGTCCCATATCTCGCGACCGGATTGACCAAACCCAAAAATTCCTGCTGCGTCTGAAAGTAGAAACTCGCCCGATTACAACGGTATGCGTATTTTTTCCCTAGGCCATTCTGGTTAAGCGTTTGGAGCAGTAGAATTGCGAAAAATTTGTTCTCTCCTCAACCATTTCTTAGCGTCAAACTCCCATATCTCGCGAACGGATTGACCTAACCCAAAAATTCATATTGCATCTGAAAGTAGAAACTCGCCCAATTACAACGGTATGTGTATTTTTTCCCTGGGCCATTCTGGTTAAGCGTTTGGAGCAGCAGAATTGAGAAAAATTTTTTGCCTTCTCAACCATTTCTTGGCTTCAAACTCCCATATCTCGCGAACGGATTGACCTAACCCAAAAATTCCTATTGCATCTGAAAGTAGAAACTCGCCCGATTACAACGGTATGCGTATTTTTCCCCTAGGCCATTCTGGTTAAGCGTTTGGAGCAGCAGAATTGCGAAAAATTTGTTGTCTTGTCAACCATTTCTTAGCTTCAAAGTCCCATATCTCGCGAACGGATTGACCTAACCCAAAAATTCCTATTGCATCTGAAAGTAGAAACTCGCCCGATTACAACGGTATGTGTATTTTTTCCCTAGGCCATTCTGTTTAAGCGTTTGGAGCAGCAGAATTGCGAAAAATTTTTGCCTTCTCAACCATTTCTTAGCTTCAATGTCCCATATCTCGCGAACGGATTGACCAAACCCAAACATTCCTGCAGCGTCTGAAAGTAGAAACTCGCCCGATTACAACGATATGTGTATTTTTTCCCTAGGCCATTCTGGTTAAGCGTTTGGAGCAGCAGAATTGCGAAAAATTTGTTGTCTTCTCAACCATTTCTTATCTTCAAAGCCCCATATCTCGCGACCGGATTGACCAAACCCAAAAATTCCTGCTGCGACTGAAAGTAGAAACTCGCCCGATTACAACGGTATGCGTATTTTTTCCCTAGGCCATTCTGGTTAAGCGTTTGGAGCAGCAGAATTGCGAAAAATTTGTTCTCTCCTCAACCATTTCTTAGCTTCAAACTCCCATATCTCGCGAACGGATTGACATAACACAAAAATTCCTATTGCATTTGAAAGTAGAAACTCGCCCGATTACAAGGGTACGTGTATTTTTCCCCTAGGCCATTCTGGTTAAGCGATTGGAGCTGCAGAAGTGCAAAAAATTTGTTGTCTTGTCAACCATTTCTTAGCTTCAAAGTCCCATATCTCGCGAACGGATTGACCTAACCCAAAAATTTCTATTGTAACTGAAAGTAGAAACTCGCCCGATTACAACGGTACGTGTATTTTTCCCCTAGGCCATTCTGGTTAAGCGTTTGGAGCAGCAGAATTGCGAAAAATTTGTTCTCTTCCCAACCATTTCTTAGCTTCAAACTCTCATATCTCGCGAACGGATTGACGTAACCAAGAAATTCCTATTGTAACTGAAAGTAGAAACTCGCCCGATTACAACGGTACGTGTATTTTTCCCCTAGGCCATTCTGGTTAAGCGATTGGAGCAGCAGAAGTGCGAAAAATTTGTTGTCTTGTCAACCATTTCTTAGCTTCAAAGTCCCATACCTCGCGAACGGATTGACCTAACCCAAAAATTCATATTGCATCTGAAAGTAGAAACTCGCCCGATTACAACGGTATGCGTATTTTTTCCCTAGGCCATTCTGGTTAAGCGTTTGGAGCAGCAGAATTGCGAAAAATTTGTTCTCTCCTCAACCATTTCTTAGCTTCAAACTCCCATATCTCGCGAACGGATTGACATAACACAAAAATTCCTATTGCATTTGAAAGTAGAAACTCGCCCGATTACAACGGTACGTGTATTTTTCCCCTAGGCCATTCTGGTTAAGCGATTGGAGCTGCAGAAGTGCGAAAAATTTGTTGTCTTGTCAACCATTTCTTAGCTCCAAAGTCCCATATCTCGCGACCGGATTGACCAAACCCAAAAATTCCTGCTGCGTCTGAAAGTAGAAACTCGCCCGATTACAACGGTATGCGTATTTTTTCCCTAGGCCATTCTGGTTAAGCGTTTGGAGCAGTAGAATTGCGAAAAATTTGTTCTCTCCTCAACCATTTCTTAGCGTCAAACTCCCATATCTCGCGAACGGATTGACCTAACCCAAAAATTCATATTGCATCTGAAAGTAGAAACTCGCCCAATTACAACGGTATGTGTATTTTTTCCCTGGGCCATTCTGGTTAAGCGTTTGGAGCAGCAGAATTGAGAAAAATTTTTTGCCTTCTCAACCATTTCTTGGCTTCAAACTCCCATATCTCGCGAACGGATTGACCTAACCCAAAAATTCCTATTGCATCTGAAAGTAGAAACTCGCCCGATTACAACGGTATGCGTATTTTTCCCCTAGGCCATTCTGGTTAAGCGTTTGGAGCAGCAGAATTGCGAAAAATTTGTTGTCTTGTCAACCATTTCTTAGCTTCAAAGTCCCATATCTCGCGAACGGATTGACCTAACCCAAAAATTCCTATTGCATCTGAAAGTAGAAACTCGCCCGATTACAACGGTATGTGTATTTTTTCCCTAGGCCATTCTGTTTAAGCGTTTGGAGCAGCAGAATTGCGAAAAATTTTTGCCTTCTCAACCATTTCTTAGCTTCAATGTCCCATATCTCGCGAACGGATTGACCAAACCCAAACATTCCTGCAGCGTCTGAAAGTAGAAACTCGCCCGATTACAACGATATGTGTATTTTTTCCCTAGGCCATTCTGGTTAAGCGTTTGGAGCAGCAGAATTGCGAAAAATTTGTTGTCTTCTCAACCATTTCTTATCTTCAAAGCCCCATATCTCGCGACCGGATTGACCAAACCCAAAAATTCCTGCTGCGACTGAAAGTAGAAACTCGCCCGATTACAACGGTATGCGTATTTTTTCCCTAGGCCATTCTGGTTAAGCGTTTGGAGCAGCAGAATTGCGAAAAATTTGTTCTCTCCTCAACCATTTCTTAGCTTCAAACTCCCATATCTCGCGAACGGATTGACATAACACAAAAATTCCTATTGCATTTGAAAGTAGAAACTCGCCCGATTACAAGGGTACGTGTATTTTTCCCCTAGGCCATTCTGGTTAAGCGATTGGAGCTGCAGAAGTGCAAAAAATTTGTTGTCTTGTCAACCATTTCTTAGCTTCAAAGTCCCATATCTCGCGAACGGATTGACCTAACCCAAAAATTTCTATTGTAACTGAAAGTAGAAACTCGCCCGATTACAACGGTACGTGTATTTTTCCCCTAGGCCATTCTGGTTAAGCGTTTGGAGCAGCAGAATTGCGAAAAATTTGTTCTCTTCCCAACCATTTCTTAGCTTCAAACTCTCATATCTCGCGAACGGATTGACGTAACCAAGAAATTCCTATTGTAACTGAAAGTAGAAACTCGCCCGATTACAACGGTACGTGTATTTTTCCCCTAGGCCATTCTGGTTAAGCGATTGGAGCAGCAGAAGTGCGAAAAATTTGTTGTCTTGTCAACCATTTCTTAGCTTCAAAGTCCCATACCTCGCGAACGGATTGACCTAACCCAAAAATTCATATTGCATCTGAAAGTAGAAACTCGCCCGATTACAACGGTATGCGTATTTTTTCCCTAGGCCATTCTGGTTAAGCGTTTGGAGCAGCAGAATTGCGAAAAATTTGTTCTCTCCTCAACCATTTCTTAGCGTCAAACTCCCATATCTCGCGAACGGATTGACCTAACCCAAAAATTCATATTGCATCTGAAAGTAGAAACTCGCCCAATTACAACGGTATGTGTATTTTTTCCCTGGGCCATTCTGGTTAAGCGTTTGGAGCAGCAGAATTGAGAAAAATTTTTTGCCTTCTCAACCATTTCTTGGCTTCAAACTCCCATATCTCGCGAACGGATTGACCTAACCCAAAAATTCCTATTGCATCTGAAAGTAGAAACTCGCCCGATTACAACGGTATGCGTATTTTTCCCCTAGGCCATTCTGGTTAAGCGTTTGGAGCAGCAGAATTGCGAAAAATTTGTTGTCTTGTCAACCATTTCTTAGCTTCAAAGTCCCATATCTCGCGAACGGATTGACCTAACCCAAAAATTCCTATTGCATCTGAAAGTAGAAACTCGCCCGATTACAACGGTATGTGTATTTTTTCCCTAGGCCATTCTGGTTAAGCGTTTGGAGCAGCAGAATTGCGAAAAATTTTTGCCTTCTCAACCATTTCTTAGCTTCAATGTCCCATATCTCGCGAACGGATTGACCAAACCCAAACATTCCTGCAGCGTCTGAAAGTAGAAACTCGCCCAATTACAACGATATGTGTATTTTTTCCCTAGGCCATTCTGGTTAAGCGTTTGGAGCAGCAGAATTGCGAAAAATTTGTTGTCTTGTCAACCATTTCTTAGCTTCAAAGTCCCATATCTCGCGAACGGATTGACCTAACCCAAAAATTCCTATTGCATCTGACAGTAGAAACTCGCCCGATTACAACGGTATGTGTATTTTTTCCCTAGGCCATTCTGGTTAAGGGATTGGTGCAGCAGAAGTGCGAAAAATTTGTTGTCTTGTCAACCATTTCTTAGCTTCAAAGTCCCATACCTCGCGAACGGATTGACCTAACCCAAAAATTCCTATTGTAACTGAAAGTAGAAACTCGCCCGATTACAACGGTATGCGTATTTTTTCCCTAGGCCATTCTGGTTAAGCGTTTGGAGCAGCAGAATTGCGAAAAATTTGTTCTCTTCCCCTCCATTTCTTAGCTTCAAACTCTCATATCTCGCGAACGGATTGACCTAACCAAGAAATTCCTATTGCATCTGAAAGTAGAAACTCGCCCGATTACAACGGTATGTGTATTTTTTCCCTAGGCCATTCTGGTTAAGCGTTTGGAGCAGCAGAATTGCGAAAAATTTGTTCTCTCCTCAACCATTCCTTAGCGTCAAACTCCCATATCTCGCGAACGGATTGACCTAACCCAAAAATTCATATTGCATCTGAAAGTAGAAACTCGCCCAATTACAACGTTATGTGTATTTTTTCCCTGGGCCATTCTGGTTAAGCGTTTGGAGCAGCAGAATTGAGAAAAATTTTTTGCCTTCTCAACCATTTCTTGGCTTCAAACTCCCATATCTCGCGAACGGATTGACCAAACCCAAACATTCCTGCAGCGTCTGAAAGTAGAAACTCGCCCAATTACAACGATATGTGTATTTTTTCCCTAGGCCATTCTGGTTAAGCGTTTGGAGCAGCAGAATTGCGAAAAATTTGTTGTCTTCTCAGCCATTTCTTATCTTCAAAGTCCCATATCTCGCGACCGGATTGACCAAACCCAAAAATTCCTGCTGCGTCTGAAAGTAGAAACTCGCCCGATTACAACGGTATGCGTATTTTTTCCCTAGGCCATTCTGGTTAAGCGTTTGGAGCAGCAGAATTGCGAAAAATTTGTTCTCTCCTCAACCATTTCTTAGCTTCAAACTCCCATATCTCGCGAACGGATTGACATAACACAAAAATTCCTATTGCATTTGAAAGTAGAAACTCGCCCGATTACAAGGGTGCGTGTATTTTTCCCCTAGTCCATTCTGGTTAAGCGATTGGAGCTGCAGAAGTGCGAAAAATTTGTTGTCTTGTCAACCATTTCTTAGCTTCAAAGTCCCATATCTCGCGAACGGATTGACCTAACCCAAAAATTCCTATTGTAACTGAAAGTAGAAACTCGCCCGATTACAACGGTACGTGTATTTTTCCCCTAGGCCATTCTGGTTAAGCGATTGGAGCAGCAGAAGTGCGAAAAATTTGTTGTCTTGTCAACCATTTCATAGCTTCAAAGTCCCATACCTCGCGAACGGATTGACCTAACCCAAAAATTCCTATTGTAACTGAAAGTAGAAACTCGCCCGATTACAAGGGTATGCGTATTTTTTCCCTAGGCCATTCTGGTTAAGCGTTTGGAGCAGCAGAATTGCGAAAAATTTGTTCTCTCCTCAACCATTTCTTAGCTTCAAACTCCCATATCTCGCGAACGGATTGACATAACACAAAAATTCCTATTGTAACTGAAAGTAGAAACTCGCCCAATTACAACGGTATGTGTATTTTTTCCCTGAGCCATTCTGGTTAAGCGTTTGAAGCAGCAGAATTGAGAAAAATTTTTTGCCTTCTCAACCATTTCTTGGCTTCAAACTCCCATATCTCGCGAGCGGATTGACCCAACCCAAAAATTCCTATTGCATCTGAAAGTAGAAACTCGCCCGATTACAACGGTATGCGTATTTTTTCCCTAGGCCATTCTGGTTAAGCGTTTGGAGCAGCAGAATTGCGAAAAATTTGTTGTCTTGTCAACCATTTCTTAGCTTCAAAGTCCCATATCTCGCGAACGGATTGACCTAACCCAAAAATTCCTATTGCATCTGACAGTAGAAACTCGCCCGATTACAACGGTATGTGTATTTTTTCCCTAGGCCATTCTGGATAAGGGATTGGTGCCGCAGAAGTGCGAAAAATTTGTTGTCTTGTCAACCATTTCTTAGCTTCAAAGTCCCATATCTCGCGAACGGATTGACCTAACCCAAAAATTCCTATTGTAACTGAAAGTAGAAACTCGCCCGATTACAACGGTACGTGTATTTTTCCCCTAGGCCATTCTGGTTAAGCGATTGGAGCAGCAGAAGTGCGAAAAATTTGTTGTCTTGTCAACCATTTCATAGCTTCAAAGTCCCATACCTCGCGAACGGATTGACCTAACCCAAAAATTCCTATTGTAACTGAAAGTAGAAACTCGCCCGATTACAAGGGTATGCGTATTTTTTCCCTAGGCCATTCTGGTTAAGCGTTTGGAGCAGCAGAATTGCGAAAAATTTGTTCTCTTCCCAACCATTTCATAGCTTCAAACTCTCATATCTCGCGAACGGATTGACCTAACCAAGAAATTCCTATTGCATCTGAAAGTAGAAACTCGCCCGATTACAACGGTATGTGTATTTTTTCCCTAGGCCATTCTGGTTAAGCGTTTGGAGCAGCAGAATTGCGAAAAATTTGTTCTCTCCTCAACCATTTCTTAGCTTCAAACTCCCATATCTCGCGAACGGATTGACATAACACAAAAATTCCTATTGTAACTGAAAGTAGAAACTCGCCCAATTACAACGGTATGTGTATTTTTTCCCTGAGCCATTCTGGTTAAGCGTTTGAAGCAGCAGAATTGAGAAAAATTTTTTGCCTTCTCAACCATTTCTTGGCTTCAAACTCCCATATCTCGCGAACGGATTGACCCAACCCAAAAATTCCTATTGCATCTGAAAGTAGAAACACGCCCGATTACAACGGTATGTGTATTTTTTCCCTAGGCCATTCTGGTTAAGCGTTTGGAGCAGCAGAATTGCGAAAAATTTTTGCCTTCTCAACCATTTCTTAGCTTCAATGTCCCATATCTCGCGAACGGATTGACCAAACCCAAACAATCCTGCAGCGTCTGAAAGTAGAAACTCGCCCAATTACAACGATATGTGTATTTTTTCCCTAGGCCATTCTGGTTAAGCGATTGGAGCAGCAGAAGTGCGAAAAATTTGTTGTCTTGTCAACCATTTCTTAGCTTCAAAGTCCCATACCTCGCGAACGGATTGACCTAACTCAAAAATTCCTATTGATACTGAAAGTAGAAACTCGCCCGATTACAACGGCATGCGTATTTTTTCCCTAGGCCATTCTGGTTGAGCGTTTGGAGCAGCAGAATTGCGAAAAATTGTTTGCCTTCTCAACCATTTCTTAGCTGCAAATTCCCATATCTCGCGAACGGATTGACCTAACCAAGAAATTCCTATTGCATCTGAAAGTAGAAACTCGCCCGATTACAACGGTATGTGTATTTTTTCCCTAGGCCATTCTGGTTAAGCGTTTGGAGCAGCAGAATTGCGAAAAATTTTTTGCCTTCTCAACCATTTCTTGGCTTGAAACTCCCATATCTCGCGAACGGATTGACATAACCCAAAAATTCCTATTGTAACTGAAAGTAGAAACTCGCCCGATTACAACGGTATGCGAATTTTTTCCCTAGGCCATTCTGGTTAAGCGTTTGGAGGAGCAGAATTGCGAAAAATTTGTTCTCTTCCCAAACATTTCTTAGCTTCAAACTCCCATATCTCGCGAACGGATTGACATAACACAAAAATTCTTATTGCATTTGAAAGTAGAAACTCGCCCGATTACAACGGTACGTGTATTTTTCCCCTAGGCCATTCTGGTTAAGCGATTGGAGCAGCAGAAGTGCGAAAAATTTGTTGTCTTGTCAACCATTTCTAAGCTTCAAAGTCCCATATCTCGCGAACGGATTGACCAAACCCAAAAATTCCTGCTGCGTCTGAAATTAGAAACTCGCCCGATTACAACGGTATGCGCATTTTTTCCCTAGGCCATTCTGGTTAAGCGTTTGGAGCAGCAGAATTGCGAAAAATTTGTTCTCTTCTCAACCATTTCTTAGCTTCAAACTCCCATATCTCGAGAATAGATTGACATAACACAAAAATTCCTATTGCATTTGAAAGTAGAAACACGCCCGATTACAACGGTACGTCTATTTTTTCCCTAGGCCATTCTGGTTAAGCGTTTGGAGCAGCAGAATTGCGAAAAATTTGTTCTCTTCCCAAACATTTCTTAGCTTCAAACTCCCATATCTCGCGAACGGATTGACATAACACAAAAATTCCTATTGCATTTGAAAGTAGAAACTCGCCCGATTACAACGGTACGTGTATTTTTCCCCATAGGCCATTCTGGTTAAGCGAATGTTGCAGCAGAAGTGCGAAAAGTTTGTTGTCTTGTCAACCATTTCTTAGCTTCAAAGTCCCATACCTCGCGAACGGATTGGCCTAACCCAAAAATTCCTATTGCATTTGAAAGTAGAAAGTCGCCCGAGTACAACGGTATGTGTATTTTTTCCCTAGGCCATTCTGGTTGAGCGTTTGGAGCAGCAGAATTGCGAAAAATTGTTTGCCTTCTCAACCATTTCTTAGCTTCAAACTCCCATATCTCGCTAACGGATTGACCTAACCAAGAAATTCCTATTGCATCTGAAAGTAGAAACTCGCCCGATTACAACGGTATGTGTATTTTTTCCCTAGGCCATTCTGGTTAAGCGTTTGGAGCAGCAGAATTGCGAAAAATTTTTGCCTTCTCAACCATTTCTTAGCTTCAATGTCCCATATCTCGCGAACGGATTGACCAAACCCAAACATTCCTGCAGCGTCTGAAAGTAGAAACTCGCCCAATTACAACGATATGTGTATTTTTTCCCTAGACCATTCTGGTTAAGCGATTGGAGCAGCAGAAGTGCGAAAAATTTGTTGTCTTGTCAACCATTTCTTAGCTTCAAAGTCCCATACCTCTCGAACGGATTGACCTAACTCAAAAATTCCTATTGTTACTGAAAGTAGAAACTCGCCCGATTACAACGGTATGCGTATTTTTTCCCTAGGCCATTCTGGTTAAGCGTTTGGAGCAGCAGAATTGCGAAAAATTTTTTCTCTTCCCAAACATTTCTTAGCTTCAAACTTTCATATCTCGCGATCGGATTGGCCTAACACAAAAATTCCTATTGCATTTGAAAGTAGAAACTCGCCCGATTACAACGGTATGTGTATTTTTTCCATAGGCCATTCTGGTTGAGCGTTTGGAGCAGCAGAATTGCGAAAAATTGTTTGCCTTCTCAACCATTTCTTAGCTGCAAATTCCCATATCTCGCGAACGGATTGACCTAACCAAGAAATTCCTATTGCATCTGAAAGTAGAAACTCGCCCGATTACAACGGTATGTGTATTTTTTCCCTAGGCCATTCTGGTTAAGCGTTTGGAGCAGCAGAATTGCGAAAAATTTTTTGCCTTCTCAACCATTTCTTGGCTTGAAACTCCCATATCTCGCGAACGGATTGACCTAACCCAAAAATTCCTATTGTAACTGAAAGTAGAAACTCGCCGATTACAACGGTATGCGTATTTTTTCCCTAGGCCATTCTGGTTAAGCGTTTGGAGCAGCAGAATTGCGAAAAATTTGTTGTCTTCCCAAACATTTCTTAGCTTCAAACTCTCATATCTCGCGAACGGATTGGCCTAACCCAAAAATTCCTATTGCATTTGAAAGTAGAAACTCGCCCGATTACAACGGTACGTCTATTTTTCCCCTAGGCTATTCTGGTTAAGCGATTGGAGCAGCAGATGTGCGAAAAATTTGTTGCCTTGTCAACCATTTCTTAGCTTCAAAGTCCCACATCTCGCGAACGGATTGACCTAACCCAAAAATTCCTATTGTAACTGAAAGTAGAAACTCGCCCGATTACAACGGTATGCGTATTTTTTCCCTAGGCCATTCTGGTTAAGCGTTTGGAGCAGCAGAATTGAGAAAAATTTGTTCTCTTCCCAAACATTTCTTAGCTTCAAACTCTCATATCTCGCGAACGGATTGGCCTAACCCAAAAATTCCTATTGCATTTGAAAGTAGAAACTCGCCCGATTACAACGGTACGCCTATTTTTCCCCTAGGCTATTCTGGTTAAGCGATTGGAGCAGCAGATGTGCGAAAAATTTGTTGCCTTGTCAACCATTTCTTAGCTTCAAAGTCCCATATCTCGCGAACGGATTGACCTAACCCAAAAATTCCTATTGTAACTGAAAGTAGAAACTCGCCCGATTACAACGGTATGCGTATTTTTTCCCTAGGCCATTCTGGTTAAGCGTTTGGAGCAGCAGAATTGCGAAAAATTTTTTGCCTTCTCAACCATTTCTTGGCTTGAAACTCCCATATCTCGCGAACGGATTGACCTAACCCAAAAATTCCTATTGTAACTGAAAGTAGAAACTCGCCCGATTACAACGGTTTGTGTATTTTTTCCCTTGCCCATTCTGGTTAAACGTTTGGAGCAGCAGAATTGCGAAAAATTTGTTGTCTTCTCAACCATTTCTTTGCTTCAAAGTCCCATATCTCGCGAACGGATTCACCAAACCCAAAAATTCCTGTTGCGTCTGAAAGTAGAGACTGGCCCGATTACAACGGTATGCGTATTTTTTCCCTAGGCCATTCTGGTTAAGCGTTTGGACCAGCAGAATTGCGAAAAATTTGTTCTCTTCTCAACCATTTCTTAGCTTCAAACTACCATATCTCGCGAACGGATTGACCTAACCCAAAAATTCCTATTGTAACTGAAAGTAGAAACTCGCCCGATTACAACGGTATGTGTATTTTTTCCCTAGGCCATTCTGGTTAAGCGTTTGGAGCAGCAGAATTGCGAGAAATTTGTTCTCTTCCCAACCATTTCTTAGCTTCAAACTCTCATATCTCGCGAACGGATTGGCCTAACCCAAAAATTCCTACTGCATTTGAAAGTAGAAACTCGCCCGATTACAACGGTACGTTTATTGTACCCCTAGGCCATTCTGGTTAAGCGATTAGAGCAGCAGAAGTGCGAAAAATTTGTTGTCTTGTCAACTATTTCTTAGCTTCAAAGTCCCATACCTCGCGAACAGATTGACCTAACCCAAAAATTCCTATTGTAGCTGAAAGTAGAAACTCGCCCGATTACAACGGTATGCGTATTTTTTCCCTAGGCCATTCTGGTTAAGCGTTTGGAGCAGCAGAATTGCGAAAAATTTGTTCTCTTCCCAAACATTTCTTAGCTTCAAACTCTCATATCTCGCGAACGGATTGGCCTAAGCCAAAAATTCCTATTGCATTTGAAAGTAGAAACTCGCCCGATTACAACGGTACGTCTATTTTTCCCCTAGGCTATTCTGGTTAAGCGATTGGAGCAGCAGATGTGCGAAAAATTTGTTGCCTTGTCAACCATTTCTTAGCTTCAAAGTCCCATATCTCGCGAACGGATTGACCGAACCCAAAAATTCCTATTGTATCTGAAAGTAGAAACTCGCCCGATTAGAACGGTATGCGTATTTTTTCCCTAGGCCATTCTGGTTAAGCGTTTGGAGCAGCAGGATTGCGAAAAATTTGTTCTCTTCCCAAACATTTCTTAGCTTCAAACTTTCATATCTCGCTATCGGATTGGCCTAACCCAAAAATTCCTGCTGCGTCTGAAAGTAGAAACTCGCCCGATTACAACGGAATCCGTATTTTTTCCCTAGGCCATTCTGGTTAAGCGTTTGGAGAAGCAGAATTGCGAAAAATTTGTTCTCTTCTCAACCATTTCTTAGCTTCAAACTCTCATATCTCGCGAACGGATTGGCCTAACCCAAAAATTCCTATTGTAACTGAAAGTAGAAACTCGCCCGGTTACAACGGTTTATGTATTTTTTCCCTTGCCCATTCTGGTTAAACGTTTGGAGCAGCAGAATTGCGAAAAATTTTTTCTCTTCTCAACCATTTCTTAGCTTCAAACTACCATATCTCGCGAACGGATTGACATAACACAAAAATACCTAGTGCATTTGAAAGTAGAAACTCGCCCGATTACAACGGTGCGTGTATTTTTCCCCTAAGCCATTCTGGTTAAGCGATTGGAGCAGCAGAATTGCGAAACATTTGTTGTCTTGTCAACCATTTCTTAGCTTCAAAGTCCCATACCAGGCGAACAGATTGACCTAACCCAAAAATTCCTATTGTAACTGAAAGTAGAAACTCGCCCGATTACTACGGTATGCGTATTTTTTCCCTAGGCCATTCTGGTTAAGCGTTTGGAGCAGCAGAATTGCGAAAAATTTGTTCTCTTCCCAACCATTTCTTAGCTTCAAACTCTCATATCTCGCGAACGGATTGGCCTAACCCAAAAATTCCTACTGCATTTGAAAGTAGAAACTCGCCCGATTACAACGGTACGTGTATTGTACCCCTAGGCCATTCTGGTTAAGCGATTGGAGCAGCAGATTTGCGAAACATTTGTTGTCTTGTCAACCATTTCTTAGATTCAAAGTCCCATATCTCGCGAACGGATTGACCTAACCCAAAAATTCCTATTGTAACTGAAAGTAGAAACTCGCCCGATTACAACGGTATGCGTATTTTTTCCCTAGGCCATTCTGGTTAAGCGTTTGGAGCAGTAGAATTGCGAAAAATTTGTTCTCTTGTGAAGCATTTCTTAGCTTCAAACTCGCACATCTCGCGAACGGATTGACATAACACAAAAATTCCTAGTGCATTTGAAAGTAGAAACTCGCCCGATTACAACGGTACGTGTATTTTTCCCCTAGGCCATTCTGGTTAAGCGATTAGAGCAGCAGAAGTGCGAAAAATTTGTTGTCTTGTCAACCATTTCTTAGCTTCAAAGTCCCATACCTCGCGAACAGATTGACCTAACCCAAAAATTCCTATTGTAACTGAAAGTAGAAACTCGCCCGATTACAACGGTATGCGTATTTTTTCCCTAGGCCATTCTGGTTAAGCGTTTGGAGCAGCAGAATTGCGAAAAATTTGTTCTCTTCCCAAACATTTCTTAGCTTCAAACTCTCATATCTCGCGAACGGATTGGCCTAAGCCAAAAATTCCTATTGCATTTGAAAGTAGAAACTCGCCCGATTACAACGGTACGTCTATTTTTCCCCTAGGCTATTCTGGTTAAGCGATTGGAGCAGCAGATGTGCGAAAAATTTGTTGCATTGTCAACCATTTCTTAGCTTCAAAGTCCCATATCTCGCGAACGGATTGACCGAACCCAAAAATTCCTATTGTATCTGAAAGTAGAAACTCGCCCGATTACAACGGTATGCGTATTTCTTCCCTAGGCCATTCTGGTTAAGCGTTTGGAGCAGCAGAATTGCGAAAAATTTGTTCTCTTCCCAAACATTTCTTCACTTCAAACTTTCATATCTCGCGATCGGATTGGCCTAACCCAAAAATTCCTGCTACGTCTGAAAGTAGAAACTCGCCCGATTACAAAGGAATCCGTATTTTTTCCCTAGGCCATTCTGGTTAAGCGTTTGGAGCAGCAGAATTGCGAAAAATTTGTTCTCTTCTCAACCATTTCTTAGCTTCAAACTCTCATATCTCGCGAACGGATTGGCCTAACCCAAAAATTCCTATTGCATTGGAAAGTAGAAACTCGCCCGATTACAACGGTATGTGTATTTTTTCCCTAGGCCATTCTGGTTAAGCGTTTGGAGCAGCAGAATTGCGAAAAATTTGTTGTCTTCTCAACCATTTCTTAGCTTCAAACTCTCATATCTCGCGAACGGATTGGCCTAACCCAAAAATTCCTACTGCATTTGAAAGTAGAAACTCGCCCGATTACAACGGTACGTGTATTGTAACCCTAGGCCATTCTGGTTAAGCGATTGGAGCAGCAGAATTGCGAAACTTTTGTTGTCTTGTCAACCATTTCTTAGATTCAAAGTCCCATATCTCGCGAACGGATTGACCTAACCCAAAAATTCCTATTGTAACTGAAAGTAGAAACTCGCCCGATTACCTCGGTATGCGTATTTTTTCCCTAGGCCATTCTGGTTAAGCGTTTGGAGCAGTAGAATTGCGAAAAATTTGTTCTCTTCTGAAGCATTTCTTAGCTTCAAACTCCCACATCTCGCGAACGGATTGACATAACACAAAAATTCCTAGTGCATTTGAAAGTAGAAACTCGCCCGATTACAACGGTACGTGTATTTTTCCCCTAGGCCATTCTGGTTAAGCGATTGGAGCAGCAGAAGTGCGAAAAATTTGTTGTCTTGTCAACCATTTCTTAGCTTCAATGTCCCATACCTCGCGAACGGATTGACCTAACCCAAAAATTTCTATTGTAACTGAAAATAGAAACTCGCCCGATTACAACGGTATGCGTATTTTTTCCCTAGGCCATTCTGGTTAAGCGTTTGGAGCAGCAGAATTGCGAAAAATTTGTTCTCTTCCCAACCATTTCTTAGCTTCAAACTCTCATATCTCGCGAACGGATTGGCCTAACCCAAAAATTCCTATTGCATTTGAAAGTAGAAACCCGCCCGATTACAACGGTACGTGTATTGTACCCCTAGGCCATTCTGGTTAAGCGTTTGGAGCAGCAGAATAGCGAAAAATTTGTTCTCTTCCCAACCATTTCTTAGCTTCAAACTCTCATATCTCGCGAACGGATTGGCCTAACCAAAAATTCCTACTGCATTTGAAAGTAGAAACTCGCCCGATTACAACGGTACGTGTATTGTACCCCTAAGCCATTCTGGTTAAGCGATTGGAGCAGCAGAATTGCGAAACATTTGTTGTCTTGTCAACCATTTCTTAGATTCAAAGTCCCATATCTCGCGAACGGATTGACCTAACCCAAAAATTCCTATTGTAACTGAAAGTAGAAACTCGCACGGTTACAACGGTATGCGTATTTTTTCCCTAGGCCATTCTGGTTAAGCGTTTGGTGCAGCAGAATTGCGAAAAATTTGTTCTCTTCTCAACCATTTCTTAGCTTCAAACTCTCATATCTCGCGAACGGATTGGCCAAACCCAAAAATTCCTATTGCATTGGAAAGTAGAAACTCGCCCGATTACAATGGTATGTGTATTTTTACCCTAGGCCATTCTGGTTAAGCGTTTGAAGCAGCAGAATTGAGAAAAATTTTTTGCCTTCTCAACCATTTCTTGGCTTCAAACTCCCATATCTCGCGAACGGATTGACCTAACCCAAAAATTCCTATTGCATCTGAAAGTAGAAACTCGCCCGATTACAACGGTATGTGTATTTATTCCCTAGGCCATTCTGGTTAAGCGTTTGGAGCAGCAGAATTGCGAAAAATTTGTTGCCTTCCCAAACATTTCTTGGCTTC
This sequence comes from Ptiloglossa arizonensis, assembly GCF_051014685.1. Classification (NCBI taxonomy): domain Eukaryota; kingdom Metazoa; phylum Arthropoda; class Insecta; order Hymenoptera; family Colletidae; genus Ptiloglossa; species Ptiloglossa arizonensis. Next base: position 199,072 of record NW_027479060.1, read on the forward strand.
AAACTCCCATATCTCGCGAACGGATTGACCTAACCAAGAAATTCCTATTGCATCTGAAAGTAGAAACTCGCCCGATTACAACGGTATGTGTATTTTTTCCCTAGGCCATCCTGGTTAAGCGTTTGGAGCAGCAGAATTGCAAAAAATTTTTTGCCTTCCCAAACATTTCTTGGCTTCAAACTCCCATATCTCGCGAACGGATTGTCCTAACCAAGAAATTCCTATTGCATCTGAAGGTAGAAACTCGTCCGATTACAACGGTATGTGTATTTTTTCCCTGGGCCATTCTGGTTAAGCGTTTGGAGCAGCAGAATTGCGAAAAATTTGTTGTCTTCCCAACCATTTCTTAGCTTCAAAGTCCCATATCTCGCGAACGGATTGACCAAACCCAAAAATTCCTGCTGCGTCTGAAAGTAGAAACTCGCCCGATTACAATGGTATGCTTCTTTTTTCCCTAGGCCATACTGGTTAAGCGTTTGGATCAGCAGAAGTGCGAAAAATTTGTTGTCTTCTCAACCATTTCTTGGCTTCAAACACCCATATCTCGCGAACGGATTGACCTAACCCAAAAATTCCTGTTGCATCTGAAAGTAGAAACTCGCCCGATTACAACGGTATGTGTATTTTTTCCCTAGGCCATTCTGGTTAAGCGTTTGGAGCAGCAGAATTGCGAAAAATTTGTTCTCTTCTCAAGCATTTCTTAGCTTCAAACTCCCATATCTCGCGAACGGATTGACCTAACCCAAAAATTCCTATTGCATTTGAAAGTAGAAACTCGCCCGATTACAACGGTACGTGTATTTTTCCCCTAGGCCATTCTGGTTAAGCGATTAGAGCAGCAGAAGTGCGAAACATTTGTTGTCTTGTCAACCATTTCTTAGCTTCAAAGTCCCATACCTCGCGAACAGATTGACCTAACCCAAAAATTCCTATTGTAACTGAAAGTAGAAACTCGCCCGATTACAACGGTATGCGTATTTTTTCCCTAGGCCATTCTGGTTAAGCGTTTGGAGCAGTAGAATTGCGAAAAATTTGTTCTCTTGTGAAGCATTTCTTAGCTTCAAACTCGCACATCTCGCGAACGGATTGACATAACACAAAAATTCCTAGTGCATTTGAAAGTAGAAACTCGCCCGATTACAACGGTACGTGTATTTTTCCCCTAGGCCATTCTGGTTAAGCGATTAGAGCAGCAGAAGTGCGAAAAATTTGTTGTCTTGTCAACCATTTCTTAGCTTCAAAGTCCCATACCTCGCGAACAGATTGACCTAACCCAAAAATTCCTATTGTAACTGAAAGTAGAAACTCGCCCGATTACAACGGTATGCGTATTTTTTCCCTAGGCCATTCTGGTTAAGCGTTTGGAGCAGCAGAATTGCGAAAAATTTGTTCTCTTCCCAAACATTTCTTAGCTTCAAACTCTCATATCTCGCGAACGGATTGGCCTAAGCCAAAAATTCCTATTGCATTTGAAAGTAGAAACTCGCCCGATTACAACGGTACGTCTATTTTTCCCCTAGGCTATTCTGGTTAAGCGATTGGAGCAGCAGATTTGCGAAAAATTTGTTGCATTGTCAACCATTTCTTAGCTTCAAAGTCCCATATCTCGCGAACGGATTGACCGAACCCAAAAATTCCTATTGTATCTGAAAGTAGAAACTCGCCCGATTACAACGGTATGCGTATTTCTTCCCTAGGCCATTCTGGTTAAGCGTTTGGAGCAGCAGAATTGCGAAAAATTTGTTCTCTTCCCAAACATTTCTTCACTTCAAACTTTCATATCTCGCGATCGGATTGGCCTAACCCAAAAATTCCTGCTACGTCTGAAAGTAGAAACTCGCCCGATTACAAAGGAATTCGTATTTTTTCCCTAGGCCATTCTGGTTAAGCGTTTGGAGCAGCAGAATTGCGAAAAATTTGTTCTCTTCTCAACCATTTCTTAGCTTCAAACTCTCATATCTCGCGAACGGATTGGCCTAACCCAAAAATTCCTATTGCATTGGAAAGTAGAAACTCGCCCGATTACAACGGTATGTGTATTTTTTCCCTAGGCCATTCTGGTTAAGCGTTTGGAGCAGCAGAATTGCGAAAAATTTGTTGTCTTCTCAACCATTTCCTAGCTTCAAACTCTCATATCTCGCGAACGGATTGGCCTAACCCAAAAATTCCTACTGCATTTGAAAGTAGAAACTCGCCCGATTACAACGGTACGTGTATTGTAACCCTAGGCCATTCTGGTTAAGCGATTGGAGCAGCAGAATTGCGAAACTTTTGTTGTCTTGTCAACCATTTCTTAGATTCAAAGTCCCATATCTCGCGAACGGATTGACCTAACCCAAAAATTCCTATTGTAACTGAAAGTAGAAACTCGCCCGATTACCTCGGTATGCGTATTTTTTCCCTAGGCCATTCTGGTTAAGCGTTTGGAGCAGTAGAATTGCGAAAAATTTGTTCTCTTCTGAAGCATTTCTTAGCTTCAAACTCCCACATCTCGCGAACGGATTGACATAACACAAAAATTCCTAGTGCATTTGAAAGTAGAAACTCGCCCGATTACAACGGTACGTGTATTTTTCCCCTAGGCCATTCTGGTTAAGCGATTGGAGCAGCAGAAGTGCGAAAAATTTGTTGTCTTGTCAACCATTTCTTAGCTTCAATGTCCCATACCTCGCGAACGGATTGACCTAACCCAAAAATTTCTATTGTAACTGAAAGTAGAAACTCGCCCGATTACAACGGTATGCGTATTTTTTCCCTAGGCCATTCTGGTTAAGCGTTTGGAGCAGCAGAATTGCGAAAAATTTGTTCTCTTCCCAACCATTTCTTAGCTTCAAACTCTCATATCTCGCGAACGGATTGGCCTAACCCAAAAATTCCTATTGCATTTGAAAGTAGAAACCCGCCCGATTACAACGGTACGTGTGTTGTACCCCTAGGCCATTCTGGTTAAGCGTTTGGAGCAGCAGAATAGCGAAAAATTTGTTCTCTTCCCAACCATTTCTTAGCTTCAAACTCTCATATCTCGCGAACGGATTGGCCTAACCAAAAATTCCTACTGCATTTGAAAGTAGAAACTCGCCCGATTACAACGGTACGTGTATTGTACCCCTAAGCCATTCTGGTTAAGCGATTGGAGCAGCAGAATTGCGAAACATTTGTTGTCTTGTCAACCATTTCTTAGATTCAAAGTCCCATATCTCGCGAACGGATTGACCTAACCCAAAAATTCCTATTGTAACTGAAAGTAGAAACTCGCACGGTTACAACGGTATGCGTATTTTTTCCCTAGGCCATTCTGGTTAAGCGTTTGGTGCAGCAGAATTGCGAAAAATTTGTTCTCTTCTCAACCATTTCTTAGCTTCAAACTCTCATATCTCGCGAACGGATTGGCCAAACCCAAAAATTCCTATTGCATTGGAAAGTAGAAACTCGCCCGATTACAATGGTATGTGTATTTTTACCCTAGGCCATTCTGGTTAAGCGTTTGAAGCAGCAGAATTGAGAAAAATTTTTTGCCTTCTCAACCATTTCTTGGCTTCAAACTCCCATATCTCGCGAACGGATTGACCTAACCCAAAAATTCCTATTGCATCTGAAAGTAGAAACTCGCCCGATTACAACGGTATGTGTATTTATTCCCTAGGCCATTCTGGTTAAGCGTTTGGAGCAGCAGAATTGCGAAAAATTTGTTGCCTTCCCAAACATTTCTTGGCTTCAAACTCCCATATCTCGCGAACGGATTGACCTAACCAAGAAATTCCTATTGCATCTGAAAGTAGAAACTCGCCCGATTACAACGGTATGTGTATTTTTTCCCTAGGCCATCCTGGTTAAGCGTTTGGAGCAGCAGAATTGCAAAAAATTTTTTGCCTTCCCAAACATTTCTTGGCTTCAAACTCCCATATCTCGCGAACGGATTGTCCTAACCAAGAAATTCCTCTTGCATCTGAAGGTAGAAACTCGTCCGATTACAACGGTATGTGTATTTTTTCCCTGGGCCATTCTGGTTAAGCGTTTGGAGCAGCAGAATTGCGAAAAATTTGTTGTCTTCCCAACCATTTCTTAGCTTCAAAGTCCCATATCTCGCGAACGGATTGACCAAACCCAAAAATTCCTGCTGCGTCTGAAAGTAGAAACTCGCCCGATTACAATGGTATGCTTCTTTTTTCCCTAGGCCATACTGGTTAAGCGTTTGGATCAGCAGAAGTGCGAAAAATTTGTTGTCTTCTCAACCATTTCTTGGCTTCAAACACCCATATCTCGCGAACGGATTGACCTAACCCAAAAATTCCTGTTGCATCTGAAAGTAGAAACTCGCCCGATTACAACGGTATGTGTATTTTTTCCCTAGGCCATTCTGGTTAAGCGTTTGGAGCAGCAGAATTGCGAAAAATTTGTTCTCTTCTCAAGCATTTCTTAGCTTCAAACTCCCATATCTCGCGAACGGATTGACCTAACCCAAAAATTCCTATTGCATTTGAAAGTAGAAACTCGCCCGATTACAACGGTACGTGTATTTTTCCCCTGGGTCATTCTGGTTAAGCGATTGGAGCAGCAGAAGTGCGAAAAATTTGTTGTCTTGTCAACCATTTCTTAGCTTCAAAGTCCCATATCTCGCGAACTGATTGACCTAACCCAAAAGTTCCTATTGTAACTGAAAGTAGAAACTCGCCCGATTACAACAGTATGCGCATTTTTTCCCTAGGCCATTCTGGTTAAGCGTTTGGAGCAGCAGAAATGCGAAAAATTTGTTGTCTTCTCAACCATTTCTTAGCTTCAAAGTCCCATATCTCGCGAACGGATTGACCAAACCCAAGAATTCCTGCTGCGTCTGAAAGTAGAAACTCGCCCGATTACAACGGTATGCATATTTTTTCCCTAGGCCATTCTGGTTAAGCGTTTGGAGCAGCGGAATTGCGAAAAATTTGTTCTCTTCTCAACCATGTCTTAGCTTCAAACTCTCATATCTCGCGAACGGATTGGCCTAACCCAAAAATTCCTATTGCATTTGAAAGTAGAAACTCGCCCGATTACAAAGGTACGTGTATTTTTCCCCTAGGCCATTCTGGTTAAGCGATTGGAGCTGCAGAATTGCGAAAAATTTGATGTCTTGTCAACCATTTCTTAGCTTCAAATTTCCATATCTCGCGAACGGATGGAGCTAACCCAAAAATTCCAATTGCATCTGAAAGCAGAAACTCGCCCGATTACAACGGTAGGTGTATTTTTTCCCTAGGCCATTCTGGTTAAGCGTTTGGAGCAGCAGAAGTGCGAAAAATTTTTTGCCTTCTCAACCATTTCTCGGCTTCAAACTCCCTTATCTCGCGAACGGATTGACCTAACCCAAAATTCCTATTGCATCTGAAAGTAGAAACTCGCCCGATTACAACGGTATGTGTATTTTTTCCCTAGGCCATTCTGGTTAAGCGTTTGGAGCAGCAGAATTGCGAAAAATTTTTTGCCTTCCCAAACATTTCTTGGCTTCAAACTCCCATATCTCGTGAACGGATTGTCCTAACCAAGAAATTCCTATTGCATCTGAAGGTAGAAACTCGCCCGATTACAACGGGATGTGTATTTTTTCCCTAGGGCATTCTGGTTAAGCGTTTGGAGCAGCAGAATTGCGAAAAAATTTTTGCCTCCTCAACCATTTCTTGGCTTCAAACTCTCATATCTCGCGAACGGATTGACCTAATCCAAAAATTCCTGTTGCGTCTGAAAGTAGAAACTCTCCCGATTACAACGCTATGTGTATTTTTTCCCTAGGCCATTCTGGTTAAGCGTTTGGAGCAGCAGAAGTGCGAAAAATTTGTTTTCTTCTCAACCATTTCTAAGGTTCAAACTCCCATATCTCGCGAACGGATTGACCAAACCCAAACATTCCTGCTGCGTCTGAAAGTAGAAACTCGCCCGATTACAACGGTATGCGTATTTTTTCCCTAGGCCATTCTGGTTAAGCGTTTGGAGCAGCAGAATTGCGAAAAATTTGTTCTCTTCTCAAGCATTTCTTAGCTTCAAACTCCCATATCTCGCGAACGGATTGACATAACACAAAAATTCCAATTGCATTTGAAAGTAGAAACTCGCCCGATTACAACGGTACGTGTATTTTTCCCCTAGGCCATTTTGGTTAAGCGTTTGGAGCAGCAGAATTGCGAAAAATTTGTTCTCTTCTCAACCATTTCTTAGCTTCAAACTCTCATATCTCGCGACCGGATCGGCCTAACCCAAAAATTCCTATTGCATTTGAAAGCAGAAACTCGCCCGATTACAACGGTACGTGTATTTTTTACCTAGGCCATTCTGGTTAAGCGTTTGGAGCAGCAGAATTGCGAAAAATTTGTTCTCTTCTCAACCATTTCTTAGCTTCAATCTCTCATATCTCGCGACCGGATCGGCCTAACCCAAAAATTCCTATTGCATTTGAAAGCAGAAACTCGCCCGATTACAACGGTACGTGTATTTTTTACCTAGGCCATTCTGGTTAAGCGTTTGGAGCAGCAGAATTGCGAAATATTTGTTCTCTTCTCAACCATTTCTTAGCTTCAAACTCTCATATCTCGCGACCGGATCGGCCTAACCCAAAAATTCCTATTGCATTTGAAAGCAGAAACTCGCCCGATTACAACGGTACGTGTATTTTTCCCCTGGGTCATTCTGGTTAAGCGATTGGAGCAGCAGAAGTGCGAAAAATTTGTTGTCTTGTCAACCATTTCTTAGCTTCAAAGTCCCATATCTCGCGAACTGATTGACCTAACCCAAAAGTTCCTATTGTAACTGAAAGTAGAAACTCGCCCGATTACAACAGTATGCGCATTTTTTCCCTAGGCCATTCTGGTTAAGCGTTTGGAGCAGCAGAATTGCGAAAAATTTGTTGTCTTCTCAACCATTTCTTAGCTTCAAAGTCCCATATCTCGCGAACGGATTGACCAAACCCAAGAATTCCTGCTGCGTCTGAAAGTAGAAACTCGCCCGATTACAACGGTATGCATATTTTTTCCCTAGGCCATTCTGGTTAAGCGTTTGGAGCAGCGGAATTGCGAAAAATTTGTTCTCTTCTCAACCATGTCTTAGATTCAAACTCTCATATCTCGCGAACGGATTGGCCTAACCCAAAAATTCCTATTGCATTTGAAAGGAGAAACTCGCCAGATTACAAAGGTACGTGTATTTTTCCCCTAGGCCATTCTGGTTAAGCGATTGGAGCTGCAGAATTGCGAAAAATTTGATGTCTTGTCAACCATTTCTTAGCTTCAAATTTCCATATCTCGCGAACGGATGGAGCTAACCCAAAAATTCCAATTGCATCTGAAAGCAGAAACTCGCCCGATTACAACGGTAGGTGTATTTTTTCCCTAGACCATTCTGGTTAAGCGTTTGGAGCAGCAGAATTGCGAAAAATTTGATCTCTTCTCAACCATTTCTTAGCTTCAAACTCTCATATCTCGCGACCGGATCGGCCTAACCCAAAAATTCCTATTGCATTTGAAAGCAGAAACTCGCCCGATTACAACGGTACGTGTATTTTTTCCCTAGGCCATTCTGGTTAAGCGTTTGGAGCAGCAGAATTGCGAAAAATTTGTTGTCTTCTCAACCATTTCTTAGCTTCAAAGTCCCATATCTCGCGAACGGATTGACCAAACCCAAGAATTCCTGCTGCGTCTGAAAGTAGAAACTCGCCCGATTACAACGGTATGCATATTTTTTCCCTAGGCCATTCTGGTTAAGCGTTTGGAGCAGCGGAATTGCGAAAAATTTGTTCTCTTCTCAACCATGTCTTAGATTCAAACTCTCATATCTCGCGAACGGATTGGCCTAACCCAAAAATTCCTATTGCATTTGAAAGGAGAAACTCGCCCGATTACAAAGGTACGTGTATTTTTCCCCTAGGCCATTCTGGTTAAGCGATTGGAGCTGCAGAATTGCGAAAAATTTGATGTCTTGTCAACCATTTCTTAGCTTCAAATTTCCATATCTCGCGAACGGATGGAGCTAACCCAAAAATTCCTATTGCATTTGAAAGCAGAAACTCGCCCGATTACAACGGTAGGTGTATTTTTTCCCTAGGCCATTCTGGTTAAGCGTTTGGAGCAGCAGAATTGCGAAAAATTTGATCTCTTCTCAACCATTTCTTAGCTTCAAACTCTCATATCTCGCGACCGGATCGGCCTAACCCAAAAATTCCTATTGCATTTGAAAGCAGAAACTCGCCCGATTACAACGGTACGTGTATTTTTTCCCTAGGCCATTCTGGTTAAGCGTTTGGAGCAGCAGAATTGCGAAAAATTTGTTCTCTTCTCAACCATTTCTTAGCATCAAACTCCCATATCTCGCGAACGGATTGACCTAACCCAAAAATTCCTATTGCATTTGAAAGTAGAAACTCGCCCGATTACAGCGGTATGTGTATTTTTCCCCTGGGTCATTCTGGTTAAGCGATTGGAGCAGCAGAAGTGCGAAAAATTTGTTGTCTTGTCAACCATTTCTTAGCTTCAAAGTCCCATATCTCGCGAACGGATTGACCTAACCCAAAAAGTCCTATTGTAACTTAAAGTAGAAGCTCGCCCGATTACAACGGTATTCGTATTTTTTCCCTAGGCCACTCTGGTTAAGCGTTTGGAGCAGCAGAATTGCGAAAAATTTGTTCACTTCTCAACCATTTCTTACTTTCGAACTCCCATATCTCGCGAACGGATTGACCTAACCCAAAAATTCCTATTGCATCTGAAAGTAGAAACTCGCCCGATTACAACGGTATGTGTATTTTTTCCCTAGGCAATACTGGTTAAGCGTTTGGAGCAGCAGAAGTGCGAAAAATTTGTTGTCTTCTCAACCATTTCTTAGCTTCAAACTCCCATATCTCGCGAACGGATTGACCTAACCCAAAAATTCCTATTGCATCTGAAAGTAGAAACTCGCCCGATTACAACGGTATGTGTATTTTTTCCCTAGGCCATTCTGGTTAAGCGTTTGGAGCAGCAGAAGTGCGAAAAATTTGTTGTCTTGTCAACCATTTCTTAGATTCAAAGTCCCATATCTCGCGAACGGATTGACCTAACCCAAAAATTCCTATTGTAACTGAAAGTAGAAACTCGCCCGATTACAACGGTATGCGTATTTTTTCCCTAGGCCATTCTGGTTAAGCGTTTGGAGCAGCAGAATTGCGAAAAATTTGTTGTCTTCTCAACCATTTCTTAGCTTCAAAGTCCCATATCTCGCGAACGGATTGACCAAACCCAAAAATTCCTGCTGCGTCTGAAAGTAGAAACTCGCCCGATTACAACGGTATGTGTATTTTTTCCCTAGGCCATTCTGGTTAAGCGTTTGGAGCAGCAGAATTGCGAAAAATTTGTTCTCTTCTCAACCATTTCTTAGCTTCAAACTCTCATATCTCGCGACCGGATCGGCCTAACCCAAAAATTCCTATTGCATTTGAAAGCAGAAACTCGCCCGATTACAACGGTACGTGTATTTTTTCCCTAGGCCATTCTGGTTAAGCGTTTGGACCAGCAGAAGTGCGAAAAATTTGTTGTCTTCTCAACCATTTCTTAGCTTCAAACTCCCATATCTCGCGAACGGATTGACCTAACCCAAAAATTCCTATTGCATCTGAAAGTAGAAACTCGCCCGATTACAGCGGTATGTGTATTTTTCCCCTGGGTCATTCTGGTTAAGCGATTGGAGCAGCAGAAGTGCGAAAAATTTGTTGTCTTGTCAACCATTTCTTAGCTTCAAAGTCCCATAACTCGCGAACGGATTGACCTAACCCAAAAATTCCGATTGTAACTGAAAGTAGAAGCTCGCCCGATTACAACGGTATTCGTATTTTTTCCCTAGGCCACTCTGGTTAAGCGTTTGGAGCAGCAGAATTGCGAAAAATTTGTTCTCTTCTCAACCATTTCTTACCTTCGAACTCCCATATCTCGCGAACGGATTGACATAACCCAAAAATTCCTATTGCATCTGAAAGTAGAAACTCCACCGATTACAACGGTATGTGTATTTTTTCCCTAGGCCATTCTGGTTAAGCGTTTGGAGCAGCAGAATTGCGAAAAATTTGTTGTCTTCTCAACCATTTCTTAGCTTCAAAGTCCCATATCTCGCGATCGGATTGACCAAACCCAAAAATTCCTGCTGCGTCTGAAAGTAGAAACTCGCCCGATTACAACGGTATGTGTATTTTTTCCCTAGGCCATTCTGGTTAAGCGTTTGGAGCAGCAGAATTGCGAAAAATTTGTTCTCTTCTCAACCATTTCTTAGCTTCAAACTCTCATATCTCGCGACCGGATCGGCCTAACCCAAAAATTCCTATTGCATTTGAAAGCAGAAACTCGCCCGATTACAACGGTACGTGTATTTTTTCCCTAGGCCATTCTGGTTAAGCGTTTGGAGCAGCAGAATTGCGAAAAATTTGTTCTCTTCTCAACCATTTCTTAGCTTCAAACTCTCATATCTCGCGACCGGATCGGCCTAACCCAAAAATTCCTATTGCATTTGAAAGCAGAAACTCGCCCGATTACAACGGTACGTGTATTTTTCCCCTAGGCCATTCTGGTTATGCGATTGGAGCAGCAGAAGTGCGAAAAATTTGTTGTCTTGTCAACCATTTCTTAGCTTCAAAGCCCCATATCTCGGGAACGGATTGACCTAACCCAAAAATTCCTATTGTAACTGAAAGTAGAAACTCGCCCGATTACAACGGTATGTGTGTTTTTTCCCTGGGCCATTCTGGTTAAGCGTTTGGAGCAGCAGAAGTGCGAAAAATTTGTTGTCTTCTCAACCATTTCTTAGCTTCAAACTCCCATATCTCGCGAACGGATTGACCTAACCCAAAAATTCCTGTTGCGTCTGAAAGTAGAAACTCGCACGATTTCAACGGTATGTGTATTTTTTCCCTAGGCCATTCTGGTTAAGCGTTTGGACCAGCAGAAGTGCGAAAAATTTGTTGTCTTCTCAACCATTTCTTAGCTTCAAACTCCCATATCTCGCGAACGGATTGACCTAACCCAAAAATTCCTATTGCATCTGAAAGTAGAAACTCGCCCGATTACAGCGGTATGTGTATTTTTCCCCTGGGTCATTCTGGTTAAGCGATTGGAGCAGCAGAAGTGCGAAAAATTTGTTGTCTTGTCAACCATTTCTTAGCTTCAAAGTCCCATAACTCGCGAACGGATTGACCTAACCCAAAAATTCCGATTGTAACTGAAAGTAGAAGCTCGCCCGATTACAACGGTATTCGTATTTTTTCCCTAGGCCACTCTGGTTAAGCGTTTGGAGCAGCAGAATTGCGAAAAATTTGTTCTCTTCTCAACCATTTCTTACCTTCGAACTCCCATATCTCGCGAACGGATTGACCTAACCCAAAAATTCCTATTGCATCTGAAAGTAGAAACTCCACCGATTACAACGGTATGTGTATTTTTTCCCTAGGCCATTCTGGTTAAGCGTTTGGAGCAGCAGAAATGCGAAAAATTTGTTGTCTTGTCAACCATTTCTTAGCTTCAAAGTCCCATATCTCGCGAACGGATTGACCTAACCCAAAAATTCCTATTGTAACTGAAAGTAGAAACTCGCCCGATTACAACGGTATGCGTGTTTTTTCCCTAGGCCATTCTGGTTAAGCGTTTGGAGCAGCAGAATTGCGAAAAATTTGTTGTCTTGTCAAACATTTCTTAGCTTCAAAGTCCCATATCTCGCGAACGGATTGACCAAACCCAAAAATTCCTGCTGCGTCTGAAAGTAGAAACTCGCCCGATTACAACGGTATGTGTATTTTTTCCCTAGGCCATTCTGGTTAAGCGTTTGGAGCAGCAGAATTGCGAAAAATTTGTTCTCTTCTCAACCATTTCTTAGCTTCAAACTTTCATATCTCGCTACCGGATCGGGCTAACCCAAAAATTCCTATTGCATTTGAAAGCAGAAACTCGCCCGATTACAACGGTACGTGTATTTTTTCCCTAGGCCATTCTGGTTAAGCGTTTGGAGCAGCAGAATTGCGAAAAATTTGTTCTCTTCTCAACCATTTCTTAGCTTCAAACTCTCATATCTCGCGACCGGATCGGCCTAACCCAATAATTCCTATTGCATTTGAAAGCAGAAACTCGCCCGATTACAACGGTACGTGTATTTTTCCCCTAGGCCATTCTGGTTATGCGATTGGAGCAGCAGAAGTGCGAAAAATTTGTTGTCTTGTCAACCATTTCTTAGCTTCAAAGCCCCATATCTCGGGAACGGATTGACCTAACCCAAAAATTCCTATTGTAACTGAAAGTAGAAACTCGCCCGATTACAACGGTATGTGTGTTTTTTCCCTGGGCCATTCTGGTTAAGCGTTTGGAGCAGCAGAAGTGCGAAAAATTTGTTGTCTTCTCAACCATTTCTTAGCTTCAAACTCCCATATCTCGCGAACGGATTGACCTAACCCAAAAATTCCTGTTGCGTCTGAAAGTAGAAACTCGCACGATTTCAACGGTATGTGTATTTTTTCCCTAGGCCATTCTGGTTAAGCGTTTGGAGCAGCAGAAGTGCGAAAAATTTGTTGTCTTCTCAACCATTTCTTAGCTTCAAGCTCCCATATCTCGCGAACGGATTGACCTAACCCAAAAATTCCTATTGCATCTGAAACTAGAAACTCGCCCGATTACAACGGTATATGTATTTTTTCCCTAGGCCATTCTGGTTAAGCGTTTGGAGCAGCAGAAGTGCGAAAAATTTGTTCTCTTCTCAACCATTTCTTAGCTTCAAACTCCCATATCTCGCGAACGGACTGACCTAACCCAAAAATTCCTATTGCATTTGAACGTAGAAACTCGCCCGATTACAGCGGTATGTGTACTTTTCCCCTGGGTCATTCTGGTTAAGCGATTGGAGCAGCAGAAGTGCGAAAAATTTGTTGTCTTCTCAACCATTTCTTAGCTTCAAGCTCCCATATCTCGCGAACGGATTGACCTAACCCAAAAATTCCTATTGCATCTGAAACTAGAAACTCGCCCGATTACAACGGTATATGTATTTTTTCCCTAGGCCATTCTGGTTAAGCGTTTGGAGCAGCAGAAGTGCGAAAAATTTGTTCTCTTCTCAACCATTTCTTAGCTTCAAACTCCCATATCTCGCGAACGGACTGACCTAACCCAAAAATTCCTATTGCATTTGAACGTAGAAACTCGCCCGATTACAGCGGTATGTGTACTTTTCCCCTGGGTCATTCTGGTTAAGCGATTGGAGCAGCAGAAGTGCGAAAAATTTGTTGTCTTGTCAACCATTTCTTAGCTTCAAAGTCCCATATCTCGCGAACGGATTGACCTAACCCAAAAATTCCTATTGTAACTGAAAGTAGAAGCTCGCCCGATTACAACGGTATTCGTATTTTTTCCCTAGGCCACTCTGGTTAAGCGTTTGGAGCAGTAGAATTGCGAAAAATTTGTTCTCTTCTCAACCATTTCTTACTTTCGAACTCCCATATCTCGCGAACGGATTGACCTAACCCAAAAATTCCTATTGCATCTGAAAGTAGAAACTCCACCGATTACAACGGTATGTGTATTTTTTCCCTAGGCCATTCTGGTTAAGCGTTTGGAGCAGCAGAATTGCGAAAAATTTGTTGTCTTCGCAACCATTTCTTAGCCTTAAACTACCATATCTCGCGAACGGATTGACCTAGCCCAAAAATTCCTGTTGCATCTGAAAGTAGAAACTCGCCCGATTTCAACGGTATGTGTATTTTTTCCCTAGGCCATTCTGGTTAAGCGTTTGGAGCAGCAGAATTGCGAAAAATTTGTTCTCTTCTCAACCATTTCTTAGCTTCAAACTCCCATATCTCGCGAACGGACTGACCTAACCCAAAAATTCCTATTGCATTTGAACGTAGAAACTCGCCCGATTACAGCGGTATGTGTACTTTTCCCCTGGGTCATTCTGGTTAAGCGATTGGAGCAGCAGAAGTGCGAAAAATTTGTTGTCTTGTCAACCATTTCTTAGCTTCAAAGTCCCATATCTCGCGAACGGATTGACCTAACCCAAAAATTCCTATTGTAACTGAAAGTAGAAGCTCGCCCGATTACAACGGTATTCGTATTTTTTCCCTAGGCCACTCTGGTTAAGCGTTTGGAGCAGTAGAATTGCGAAAAATTTGTTCTCTTCTCAACCATTTCTTACCTTCGAACTCCCATATCTCGCGAACGGATTGACCTAACCCAAAAATTACTATTACATCTGAAAGTAGAAACTCCACCGATTACAACGGTATGTGTATTTTTTCCCTAGGCCATTCTGGTTAAGCGTTTGGAGCAGCAGAATTGCGAAAAATTTGTTGTCTTCGCAACCATTTCTTAGCCTTAAACTACCATATCTCGCGAACGGATTGACCTAGCCCAAAAATTCCTGTTGCATCTGAAAGTAGAAACTCGCCCGATTACAACGGTATGTGTATTTTTTCCCTAGGCCATTCTAGTTAAGCGTTTGGAGCAGCAGAATTGCGAAAAATTTTTTGCCTTCTCAACCATTTCCTAGCTTCAAACTCCCATATCTCGCGAACGGATTGACCTATCCCAAAAATTCCTGTTGCGTCTGAAAGTAGAAACTCGCACGATTTCAACGGTATGTGTGTTTTTTCCCTAGGCCATTCTGGTTAAGCGTTTGGAGCAGCAGAATTGCGAAAAATTTGTTCTCTTCTCAACCATTTCTTAGCTTCAAACTCCCATATCTCGCTACCGGATCGGCCTAACCCAAAAATTCCTATTGCATTTGAAAGCAGAAACTCGCCCGATTACAACGGTACGTGTATTTTTCCCCTAGGCCATTCTGGTTAAGCGATTGGGGCAGCAGAAGTGCGAAAAATTTGTTGTCTTGTCAACCATTTCTTAGCTTCAAAGTCCGATATCTCGGGAACGGATTGACCTAACCCAAAAATTCCTATTGTAACTGAAAGTAGAAACTCGCCCGATTACAACGGTATGTGTATTTTTTCCCTAGGCCATTCTGGTTAAGCGTTTGGAGCAGCAGAATTGCGAAAAATTTTTTGCCTTCTCAACCATTTCCTAGCTTCAAACTCCCATATCTCGCGAACGGATTGACCAAACCCAAAAATTCCTGTTGCGTCTGAAAGTAGAAACTCGCCCGATTACAACGGTATGTGTATTTTTTCCCTAGGCCATTCTGGTTAAGCGTTTGGAGCAGCAGAAGTGCGAAAAATTTGTTGTCTTCTCAACCATTTCTTAGCTTCAAACTCCCATATCTCGCGAACGGATTGACCTAACCCAAAAATTCCTATTGCATCTGAAAGTAGAAACTCGCCCGATTACAACGGTATGTGTATTTTTTCCCTAGGCCATTCTGGTTAAGCGTTTGGAGCAGCAGAAGTGCGAAAAATTTGTTGTCTTGTCAACCATTTCTTAGCTTCAAAGTCCCATATCTCACGAACGGATTGACCTAACCAAAAAATTCCTATTGTAACTGAAAGTAGATACTCGCCCGATTACAACGGTATGCGTATTTTTCCCTAGGCCATTCTGGTTAAGCGTTTGGAGCAGCAGAATTGTGAAAATTTGTTGTCTTGTCAACCATTTCTTAGCTTCCAAGTCCCATATCTCGCGAACGGATTGACCTAACCCAAAAATTCCTATTGTAACTGAAAGTACAAACTCGCCCGATTACAACGGTATGTGTATTTTTTCCCTAGGCCATTCTGGTTAAGCGTTTGGAGCAGCAGAATTGCGAAAAATTTGTTCTCTTCTCAACCATTTCTTAGCTTCAAACTCCCATATCTCGCGAACGGATTGACCTAACCCAAAAATTCCTATTGCATCTGAAACTAGAAACTCGCCCGATTACAACGGTATGTGTATTTTTTCCCTAGGCCATTCTGGTTAAGCGTTTGGAGCAGCATAATTGCGAAAAATTTGTTCTCTTCTCAACCATTTCTTAGCTTCAAACTCCCATATCTCGCGAACGGACTGACCTAACCCAAAAATTCCTATTGCATTTGAACGTAGAAACTCGCCCGATTACAGCGGTATGTGTACTTTTCCCCTGGGTCATTCTGGTTAAGCGATTGGAGCAGCAGAAGTGCGAAAAATTTGTTGTCTTGTCAACCATTTCTTAGCTTCAAAGTCCCATATCTCGCGAACGGATTGACCTAACCCAAAAATTCCTATTGTAACTGAAAGTAGAAGCTCGCCCGATAACAACGGTATTCGTATTTTTTCCCTAGGCCACTCTGGTTAAGCGTTTGGAGCAGTAGAATTGCGAAAAATTTGTTCTCTTCTCAACCATTTCTTACCTTCGAACTCCCATATCTCGCGAACGGATTGACCTAACCCAAAAATTACTATTACATCTGAAAGTAGAAACTCCACCGATTACAACGGTATGTGTATTTTTTCCCTAGGCCATTCTGGTTAAGCGTTTGGAGCAGCAGAATTGCGAAAAATTTGTTGTCTTCGCAACCATTTCTTAGCCTTAAACTACCATATCTCGCGAACGGATTGACCTAGCCCAAAAATTCCTGTTGCATCTGAAAGTAGAAACTCGCCCGATTACAACGGTATGTGTATTTTTTCCCTAGGCCATTCTGGTTAAGCGTTTGGAGCAGCAGAATTGCGAAAAATTTTTTGTCTTGTCAACCATTTCTTAGCTTCAAAGTCCGATATCTCGGGAACGGATTG
The DNA here is from genome assembly GCF_051014685.1 of Ptiloglossa arizonensis. Classification (NCBI taxonomy): domain Eukaryota; kingdom Metazoa; phylum Arthropoda; class Insecta; order Hymenoptera; family Colletidae; genus Ptiloglossa; species Ptiloglossa arizonensis. The sequence goes on from NW_027479060.1 coordinate 215,733, forward strand.
ACCTAACCCAAAAATTCCTATTGTAACTGAAAGTAGAAACTCGCCCGATTACAACGGTATGTGTATTTTTTCCCTAGGCCATTCTGGTTAAGCGTTTGGAGCAGCAGAAGTGCGAAAAATTTGTTGTCTTCTCAACCATTTCTTAGCTTCAAACTACCATATCTCGCGAACGGATTGACCTAACCCAAAAATTCCTATTGTAACTGAAAGTAGATACTCGCCCGATTACAACGGTATGCGTATTTTTTCCCTAGGCCATTCTGGTTAAGCGTTTGGAGCAGCAGAATTGTGAAAATTTGTTGTCTTGTCAACCATTTCTTAGCTTCCAAGTCCCATATCTCGCGAACGGATTGACCTAACCCAAAAATTCCTATTGTAACTGAAAGTACAAACTCGCCCGATTACAACTGTATGCGTATTTTTTCCCTAGGCCATTCTGGTTAAGCGTTTGGAGCAGCAGAATTGCGAAAAATTTGTTGTCTTCTCAACCATTTCTTAGCTTCAAAGTCCCATATCTCGCGAACGGATTGACCAAACCCAAAAATTCCTGCTGCGTCTGAAAGTAGAAACTCGCCCGATTACAACGGTATGCTTATTTTTTCCCTAGGCCATTCTGGTTAAGCGTTTGGAGCAGCAGAATTGCGAAAAATTTGTTGTCTTCGCAACCATTTCTTAGCCTCAAACTACCATATCTCGCGAACTGATTGACCTAGACCAAAAATTCCTGTTGCATCTGAAAGTAGAAACTCGCCCGATTACAACGGTATGTGTATTTTTTCCCTAGGCCATTCTGGTGAAGCGTTTGGAGCAGCAGAATTGCGAAAAATTTTTTGCCTTCTCAACCATTTCCTAGCTTCAAACTCCCATATCTCGCGAACGGATTGACCTATCCCAAAAATTCCTGTTGCGTCTGAAAGTAGAAACTCGCCCGATTACAACGGTATGCTTATTTTTTCCCTAGGCCATTCTGGTTAAGCGTTTGGAGCAGCAGAATTGCGAAAAATTTGTTCTCTTCTCAACCATTTCTTAGCTTCAAAATCCCATATCTCGCGAACGGATTGACCTAACCCAAAAATTCCTATTGCAACTGAAAGCAGAAACCCTTCCGATTACAACGGTGTGGTTATTTTTTCCCTAGGCCATTGTGGTTAAGCGTTTGGAGCAGCAGAATTGCGAAAAATTTGTTGTCTTCTCAACCATTTCGTAGCTTCAAAGTCCCATATCTCGGATACGGATTGACCTAACCCAAAAATTCCTATTGTAACCGAAAGTAGAAACTCGCCCGATTACAACGGTATGTGTGTTTTTTCCCTGGGCCATTCTGGTTAAGCGTTTGGAGCAGCAGAAGTGCAAAAAATTTGTCGTCTTCGCAACCATTTCTTAGCCTCAAATTACCATATCTCGCGAACGGATTGACCTAGCCCAAAAATTCCTGTTGCATCTGAAAGTAGAAACTCGCCCGATTACAACGGTATGTGTATTTTTTCCCTAGGCCATTCTGGTTAAGCGTTTGGAGCAGCAGAATTGCGAAAAATTTGTTCTCTTCTCAACCATTTCTTAGCTTCAAACTCTCATATCTCGCGACCGGATCGGCCTAACCCAAAAATTCCTATTGCATTTGAAAGCAGAAACTCGCCCGATTACAACGGTACGTGTATTTTTCCCCTAGGCCATTCTGGTCAAGCGATTGGAGCAGCAGAAGTGCGAAAAGTTTTTTGTCTTGTCAACCATTTCTTAGCTTCAAAGTCCCATATCTCGGATACGGATTGACCTAACCCAAAAATTCCTATTGTAACTGAAAGTAGAAACTCGCCCGATTACAACGGTATGTGTGTTTTTTCCCTGGGCCATTCTGGTTAAGCGTTTGGAGCAGCAGAAGTGCAAAAAATTTGTTGTCTTCGCAACCATTTCTTAGCCTCAAACTACCATATCTCGCGAACGGATTGACCTAGCCCAAAAATTCCTGTTGCATCTGAAAGTAGAAACTCGCCCGATTACAACGGTATGTGTATTTTTTCCCTAGGCCATTCTGGTTAAGCGTTTGGAGCAGCAGAATTGCGAAAAATTTTTTGCCTTCTCAACCATTTCCTAGTTTCAAACTCCCGTATCTCGCGAACGGATTGACCTAACCCAAAAATTCCTGTTGCGTCAAAAGTAGAAACTCGCACGATTTCAACGGTATGTGTATTTTTTCCCTAGGCCATTCTGGTTAAGCGTTTGGAGCAGCAGAATTGCGAAAAATTTTTTGCCTTCTCAACCATTTCCTAGTTTCAAACTCCCGTATCTCGCGAACGGATTGACCTAACCCAAAAATTCCTGTTGCGTCAAAAGTAGAAACTCGCACGATTTCAACGGTATGTGTATTTTTTCCCTAGGCCATTCTGGTTAAGCGTTTGGAGCAGCAGAAGTGCGAAAAATTTGTTCTCTTCTCAACCATTTCTTAGCTTCAAACTCCCATATCTCGCGAACGGATTGACCTAACCCAAAAATTCCTATTGCATTTGAACGTAGAAACTCGCCCGATTACAGCGGTATGTGTATTTTTCCCCTGGGTCACTCTGGTTAAGCGATTGGAGCAGCAGAAGTGCGAAAAATTTGTTCTCTTCTCAACCATTTCTTAGCTTCAAACTCCCATATCTCGCGAACGGATTGACCTAACCCAAAAATTCCTATTGCATTTGAAAGTAGAAACTCGCCCGATTACAACGGTATGTGTATTTTTTCCCTAGGCCATTCTGGTTAAACGTTTGGAGTAGCAGAATTGCGAAAAATTTGTTGTCTTGTCAACCATTTCTTAGCTTCAAAGTCCCATATCTCGCGAACGGATTGACCAAACCCAAAAATTCCTGCTGCGTCTGAAAGTAGAAACTCGCCCGATTACAACGGTATGCTTATTTTTTCCCTAGGCCATTCTGGTTAAGCGTTTGGAGCAGCAGAATTGCGAAAAATTTGTTGTCTTCGCAACCATTTCTTAGCCTCAAACTACCATATCTCGCGAACGGATTGACCTAGCCCAAAAATTCCTATTGCATCTGAAAGTAGAAACTCGCCCGATTACAACGGTATGTGTATTTTTTCCCTAGGCCATTCTGGTTAAGCGTTTGGAGCAGCAGAATTGCGAAAAATTTTTTGCCTTCTCAACCATTTCCTAGCTTCAAACTCCCATATCTCGCGAACGGATTGACCTATCCCAAAAATTCCTGTTGCGTCTGAAAGTAGAAACTCGCACGATTTCAACGGTATGTGTATTTTTTCCCTAGGCCATTCTGGTTAAGCGTTTGGAGCAGCAGAATTGCGAAAAATTTGTTCTCTTCTCAACCATTTCTTAGCTTCAAACTCCCATATCTCGCGAACGGATTGACCTAACTCAAAAATTCCTATTGCATTTGAAAGCAGAAACTCGCCCGATTACAACGGTGCGTGTATTTTTCCCCTAGGCCATTCTGGTTAAGCGTTTGGAGCAGCAGAAGTGCGAAAAATTTGTTGTCTTCTCAACCATTTCTTAGCTTCAAACTCCCATATGTCGCGAACGGATTGACCTAACCCAAAAATTCCTGTTGCATCTGAAAGTAGAAACTCGCCCGATTACAACGGTATGTGTATTTTTTCCCTAGGCCATTGTGGTTAAGCGTTTGGAGCAGCAGAATTGCGAAAAATTTTTTTCCACAAATTCCTATTGCATCTGAAAGTAGAAACTCGCCCGATTACAACGGTATGTGTATTTTTTCCCTAGGCCATTCTGGTTAAGCGTTTGGAGCAGCAGAATTGCGAAAAATTTGTTGTCTTCTCAACCATTTCTTAGCTTCAAACTCCCATATGTCGCGAACGGATTGACCTAACCCAAAAATTCCTATTGCATCTGAAAGAAGAAACTCGCCCAAATGCAACGGTATGTGTATTTTTTCCCTAGGCCATTCTGGTTAAGCGTTTGAAGCAGCAGAATTGCGAAAAATTTATTGTCTTGTCAACCATTTCTTAGCTTGATAGCCCCATATCTCGCGAACGGATTGACCTAACCCAAAAATTCCTATTGCAACTGAAAGCAGAAACCCTTCCGATTACAACGGTGTGGGTATTTTTTCCCTAGGCCATTGTGGTTAAGCGTTTGGAGCAGCAGAATTGCGAAAAATTTGTTGTCTTCTCAACCATTTCTTAGCTTCAAAGTCCCATATCTCGGATACGGATTGACCTAACCCAAAAATTCCTATTGTAACTGAAAGTAGAAACTCGCCCGATTACAACGGTATGTGTGTTTTTTCCCTGGGCCATTCTGGTTAAGCGTTTGGAGCAGCAGAAGTGCAAAAAATTTGTTGTCTTCGCAACCATTTCTTAGCCTCAAACTACCATATCTCGCGAACGGATTGACCTAGCCCAAAAATGCCTGTTGCATCTGAAAGTAGAAACTCGCCCGATTACAACGGTATGTGTATTTTTTCCCTAGGCCATTCTGGTTAAGCGTTTGGAGCAGCAGAATTGGGAAAAATTTTTTGCCTTCTCAACCATTTCCTAGTTTCAAACTCCCATATCTCGCGAACGGATTGACCTAACCCAAAAATTCCTGTTGCGTCTGAAAGTAGAAACTCGCACGATTTCAACGGTATGTGTATTTTTTCCCTAGGCCATTCTGGTTAAGCGTTTGGAGCAGCAGAATTGCGAAAAATTTGTTGTCTTCTCAACCATTTCTTAGCTTCAAACTCCCATATCTCGCGAACGGATTGACCTAACCCAAAAATTCTTATTGCATCTGAAAGTAGAAACTCGCCCGATTACAACGGTATGTGTATTTTTTCCCTAGGCCATTCTGGTTAAGCGTTTGGAGCAGCAGAATTGCGAAAAATTTGTTCTCTTCTCAACCATTTCTTAGCTTCAAACTCCCATATCTCGCGAACGGATTGACCTAACCCAAAAATTCCTATTGCATTTGAACGTAGAAACTCGCCCGATTACAGCGGTATGTGTATTTTTCCCCTGGGTCACTCTGGTTAAGCGATTGGAGCAGCAGAAGTGCGAAAAATTTGTTCTCTTCTCAACCATTTCTTAGCTTCAAACTCCCATATCTCGCGAACGGATTGACCTAACCCAAAAATTCCTATTGCATTTGAAAGTAGAAACTCGCCCGATTACAACGGTATGTGTATTTTTTCCCTAGGCCATTCTGGTTAAACGTTTGGAGCAGCAGAATTGCGAAAAATTTGTTGTCTTGTCAACCATTTCTTAGCTTCAAAGTCCCATATCTCGCGAACGGATTGACCAAACCCAAAAATTCCTGCTGCGTCTGAAAGTAGAAACTCGCCCGATTACAACGGTATGCTTATTTTTTCCCTAGGCCATTCTGGTTAAGCGTTTGGAGCAGCAGAATTGCGAAAAATTTGTTGTCTTCGCAACCATTTCTTAGCCTCAAACTACCATATCTCGCGAACGGATTGACCTAGCCCAAAAATTCCTGTTGCATCTGAAAGTAGAAACTCGCCCGATTACAACGGTATGTGTATTTTTTCCCTAGGCCATTCTGGTTAAGCGTTTGGAGCAGCAGAATTGCGAAAAATTTTTTGCCTTCTCAACCATTTCCTAGCTTCAAACTCCCATATCTCGCGAACGGATTGACCTATCCCAAAAATTCCTGTTGCGTCTGAAAGTAGAAACTCGCACGATTTCAACGGTACGTGTATTTTTCCCCTAGGCCATTCTGGTTAAGCGATTGGGGCAGCAGAAGTGCGAAAAATTTGTTCTCTTCTCAACCATTTCTTAGCTTCAAACTCTCATATCTCGCTACCGGATCGGCCTAACCCAAAAATTCCTATTGCATTTGAAAGCAGAAACTCGCCCGATTACAACGGTACGTGTATTTTTCCCCTAGGCCATTCTGGTTAAGCGATTGGGGCAGCAGAAGTGCGAAAAATTTGTTGTCTTGTCAACCATTTCTTAGCTTCAAAGTCCGATATCTCGGGAACGGATTGACCTAACCCAAAAATTCCTATTGTAACTGAAAGTAGAAACTCGCCCGATTACAACGGTATGTGTATTTTTTCCCTAGGCCATTCTGGTTAAGCGTTTGGAGCAGCAGAATTGCGAAAAATTTTTTGCCTTCTCAACCATTTCCTAGCTTCAAACTCCCAGATCTCGCGAACGGATTGACCAAACCCAAAAATTCCTGTTGCGTCTGAAAGTAGAAACTCGCCCGATTACAACGGTATGTGTATTTTTTCCCTAGGCCATTCTGGTTAAGCGTTTGGAGCAGCAGAATTGCGAAAATTTGTTGTCTTGTCAACCATTTCTTAGCTTCAAAGTCCCATATCTCGCGAACGGATTGACCTAACCCAAAAATTCCTATTGTAACTGAAAGTACAAACTCGCCCGATTACAACTGTATGCGTATTTTTTCCCTAGGCCATTCTGGTTAAGCGTTTGGAGCAGCAGAATTGCGAAAAATTTTTTGCCTTCTCAACCATTTCCTAGCTTCAAACTCCCATATCTCGCGAACGGATTGACCTATCCCAAAAATTCCTGTTGCGTCTGAAAGTAGAAACTCGCACGATTTCAACGGTATGTGTATTTTTTCCCTAGGCCATTCTGGTTAAGCGTTTGGAGCAGCAGAATTGCGAAAAATTTGTTCTCTTCTCAACCATTTCTTAGCTTCAAACTCCCATATCTCGCGAACGGATTGACCTAACCCAAAAATTCCTATTGCATTTGAAAGCAGAAACTCGCCCGATTACAACGGTACGTGTATTTTTCCCCTAGGCCATTCTGGTTAAGCGTTTGGAGCAGCAGAAGTGCGAAAAATTTGTTGTCCTCTCAACCATTTCTTAGCTTCAAACTCCCATATTCCGCGAACGGATTGACCTAACCTAAAAATTCCTGTTGCATCTGAAAGTAGAAACGCGCCCGATTACAACGGTATGTGTATTTTTTCCCTAGGCCATTGTGGTTAAGTGTTTGGAGCAGCAGAATTGCGAAAAATTTGTTCTCTTCTCAACCATTTCTTAGCTTCAAACTCCCATATCTCGCGAACGGATTGACCTAACCCAAAAATTCCTATTGCATTTGAAAGCAGAAACTCGCCCGATTACAACGGTACGTGTATTTTTCCCCTAGGCCATTCTGGTTAAGCGTTTGGTGCAGCAGAATTGCGAAAAATTTGTTGTCTTCTCAACCATTTCTTAGCTTCAAACTCCCATATGTCGCGAACGGTTTGACCTAACCCAAAAATTCCTATTGCATCTGAAAGTAGAAACTCGCCCAATTGCAACGGTATGTGTATTTTTTCCCTAGGCCATTCTGGTTAAGCGTTTGAAGCAGCAGAATTGCGAAAAATTTGTTGTCTTGTCAACCATTTCTTAGCTTGAAAGTCCCATATCTCGCGAACGGATTGACCTAACCCAAAAATTCCTATTGCAACTGAAAGCAGAAACCCTTCCGATTACAACTGTGTGGGTATTTTTTCCCTAGGCCATTGTGGTTAAGCGTTTGGAGCAGCAGAATTGCGAAAAATTTGTTGTCTTCTCAACCAGTTCTTAGCTTCGAAGTCCCATATCTCGGATACGGATTGACCTAACCCAAAAATTCCTATTGTAACCGAAAGTAGAAACTCGCCCGATTACAACGGTATGTGTGTTTTTTCCCTGGGCCATTCTGGTTAAGCGTTTGGAGCAGCAGAAGTGCAAAAAATTTGTTGTCTTCGCAACCATTTCTTAGCCTCAAACTACCATATCTCGCGAACGGATTGACCTAGCCCAAAAATTCCTATTGTAACCGAAAGTAGAAACTCGCCCGATTACAACGGTATGTGTATTTTTTCCCTAGGCCATTCTGGTTAAGCGTTTGGAGCAGCAGAATTGCGAAAAATTTGTTCTCTTCTCAACCATTTCTTAGCTTCAAACTCTCATATCTCGCGACTGGATCGGCCTAACCCAAAAATTCCTATTGCATTTGAAAGCAGAAACTCGCCCGATTACAACGGTACGTGTATTTTTCCCCTAGGCCATTCTGGTCAAGCGATTGGAGCAGCAGAAGTGCGAAAAATTTTTTGTCTTGTCAACCATTTCTTAGCTTCAAAGTCCCATATCTCGGATACGGATTGACCTAACCCAAAAATTCCTATTGTAACTGAAAGTAGAAACTCGCCCGATTACAACGGTATGTGTGTTTTTTCCCTGGGCCATTCTGGTTAAGCGTTTGGAGCAGCAGAAGTGCAAAAAATTTGTTGTCTTCGCAACCATTTCTTAGCCTCAAACTACCATATCTCGCGAACGGATTGACCTAGCCCAAAAATTCCTGTTGCATCTGAAAGTAGAAACTCGCCCGATTACAACGGTATGTGTATTTTTTCCCTAGGCCATTCTGGTTAAGCGTTTGGAGCAGCAGAATTGCGAAAAATTTTTTGCCTTCTCAACCATTTCCTAGATTCAAACTCCCATATCTCGCGAACGGATTGACCTAACCCAAAAATTCCTGTTGCGTCTGAAAGTAGAAACTCGCACGATTTCAACGGTATGTGTATTTTTTCCCTAGGCCATTCTGGTTAAGCGTTTGGAGCAGCAGAAGTGCGAAAAATTTTTTGTCTTGTCAACCATTTCTTTGCTTCAAAGTCCCATATCTCGGATACGGATTGACCTAACCCAAAAATTCCTATTGTAACTGAAAGTAGAAACTCGCCCTATTACAACGGTATGTGTGTTTTTTCCCTGGGCCATTCTGGTTAAGCGTTTGGAGCAGCAGAAGTGCAAAAAATTTGTTGTCTTCGCAACCATTTCTTAGCCTCAAACTACCATATCTCGCGAACGAATTGACCTAGCCCAAAAATTCCTGTTGCATCTGAAAGTAGAAACTCGCCCGATTACAACGGTATGTGTATTTTTTCCCTAGGCCATTCTGGTTAAGCGTTTGGAGCAGCAGAATTGCGAAAAATTTTATGCCTTCTCAACCATTTCCTAGATTCAAACTCCCATATCTCGCGAACGGATTGACCTAACCCAAAAATTCCTGTTGCGTCTGAAAGTAGAAACTCGCACGATTTCAACGGTATGTGTATTTTTTCCCTAGGCCATTCTGGTTAAGCGTTTGGAGCAGCAGAAGTGCGAAAAATTTGTTGTCTTCTCAACCATTTCTTAGCTTCAAACTCCCATATCTCGCGAACGGATTGACCTAACCCAAATATTCCTATTGCATTTGAACGTAGAAACTCGCCCGATTACAGCGCTTTGTGTATTTTTCCCCTGGGTCACTCTGGTTAAGCGATTGGAGCAGCAGAAGTGCGAAAAATTTGTTGTCTTGTCAACCATTTCTTAGCTTCAAAGTCCCATATCTCGCGAACGGATTGACCTAACCCAAAAATTCCTATTGTAACTGAAAGTAGAAGCTCGCCCGATTACAACGGTATTCGTATTTTTTCCCTAGGCCACCCTGGTTAAGCGTTTGGAGCAGCAGAATTGCGAAAAATTTGTTCTCTTCTCAACCATTTCTTACCTTCGAACTCCCATATCTCGCGAACGGATTGACCTAACCCAAAAATTCCTATTGCATCTGAAAGTAGAAACTCCACCGTTTACAACGGTATGTGAATTTTTTCCCTAGGACATTCTGGTTAAGCGTTTGGAGCAGCAGAAATGCGAAAAATTTGTTGTCTTGTCAACCATTTCTTAGCTTCAAAGTCCCATATCTCGCGAACGGATTGACCTAACCCAAAAATTCCTATTGTAACTGAAAGTAGAAACTCGCCCGATTACAACGGTATGCGTATTTTTTCCCTAGGCCATTCTGGTTAAGTGTTTGGAGCAGCAGAATTGCGAAAAATTTGTTGTCTTCTCAACCATTTCTTAGCTTCAAAGTCCCATATCTCGCGAACCGATTGACCAAACCCAAAAATTCCTGCTGCGTCCGAAAGTAGAAACTCGCCCGACTACAACGGTATGCTTATTTTTTCCCTAGGCCATTCTGGTTAAGCGTTTGGAGCAGCAGAATTGCGAAAAATTTGTTGTCTTCGCAACCATTTCTTAGCCGCAAACTACCATATCTCGGGAACGGATTGACCGAGCCCAAAAATTCCTGTTGCATCTGAAAGTAGAAACTCGCCCGATTACAACGGTATGTGTATTTTTTCCCTAGGCCATTCTGGTTAAGCGTTTGGAGCAGCAGAATTGCGAAAAATTTTTTGCCTTCTCAACCATTTCCTAGCTTCAAACTCCCATATCTCGCGAACGGATTGACCTATCCCAAAAATTCCTGTTGCGTCTGAAAGTAGAAACTCGCACGATTTCAACGGTATGTGTATTTTTTCCCTAGGCCATTCTGGTTAAGCGTTTGGAGCAGCAGAATTGCGAAAAATTTGTTCTCTTCTCAACCATTTCTTAGCTTCAAACTCCCATATCTCGCGAACGGATTGACCTAACCCAAAAATTCCTATTGCATTTGAAAGCAGAAACTCGCCCGATTACAACGGTACGTGTATTTTTCCCCTAGGCCATTCTCGTTAAGCGTTTGGAGCAGCAGAAGTGCGAAAAATTTGTTGTCCTCTCAACCATTTCTTAGCTTCAAACTCCCATATTCCGCGAACGGATTGACCTAACCTAAAAATTCCTGTTGCATCTGAAAGTAGAAACGCGCCCGATTACAAAGGTATGTGTATTTTTTCCCTAGGCCATTGTGGTTAAGCGTTTGGAGCAGCAGAATTGCGAAAAATTTGTTGTCTTCTCAACCATTTCTTAGCTTCAAACTCCCATATGTCGCGAACGGTTTGACCTAACCCAAAAATTCCTATTGCATCTGAAAGTAGAAACTCGCCCAATTGCAACGGTATGTGTATTTTTTCCCTAGGCCATTCTGGTTAAGCGTTTGAAGCAGCAGAATTGCGAAAAATTTGTTGTCTTGTCAACCATTTCTTAGCTTGAAAGTCCCATATCTCGCGAACGGATTGACCTAACCCAAAAATTCCTATTGCAACTGAAAGCAGAAACCCTTCCGATTACAATTGTGTGGGTATTTTTTCCCTAGGCCATTGTGGTTAAGCGTTTGGAGCAGCAGAATTGCGAAAAATTTGTTGTCTTCTCAACCATTTCTTAGCTTCGAAGTCCCATATCTCGGATACGGATTGACCTAACCCAAAAATTCCTATTGTAACCGAAAGTAGAAACTCGCCCGATTACAACGGTATGTGTGTTTTTTCCCTGGGCCATTCTGGTTAAGCGTTTGGAGCAGCAGAAGTGCAAAAAATTTGTTGTCTTCGCAACCATTTCTTAGCCTCAAACTCCCATATCTCGCGACCGGATCGGCCTAACCCAAAAATTCCTATTGCATTTGAAAGCAGAAGCTCGCCCGATTACAACGGTACGTGTATTTTTCCCCTAGGCCATTCTGGTCAAGCGATTGGAGCAGCAGAAGTGCGAAAAATTTTTTGTCTTGTCTACCATTTCTTAGCTTCAAAGTCCCATATCTCGGATACGGATTGACCTAACCCAAAAATTCCTATTGTAACTGAAAGTAGAAACTCGCCCGATTACAACGGTATGTGCGTTTTTTCCCTGGGCCATTCTGGTTAAGCGTTTGGAGCAGCAGAAGTGCAAAAAATTTGTTGTCTTCTCAACTATTTCTTAGCTTCAAACTCCCATATCTCGCGAACGGATTGACCTAACCCAAAAATTCCTATTGCATCTGAAAGTAGAAACTCGCCCGATTACAACGGTCTGTGTATTTTTTCCCTAGGCCATTCTGGTTAAGCGTTTGGAGCAGCAGAATTGCGAAAAATTTGTTCTCTTCTCAACCATTTCATAGCTTCAAACTCCCATATCTCGCGAACGGATTGACCTAACCCAAATATTCCTATTGCATTTGAACGTAGAAACTCGCCCGATTACAGCGCTTTGTGTATTTTTCCCCTGGGTCACTCTGGTTAAGCGATTGGAGCAGCAGAATTGCGAAAAATTTGTTCTCTTCTCAACCATTTCTTACCTTCGAACTCCCATATCTCGCGAACGGATTGACCTAACCCAAAAATTCCTATTGCATCTGAAAGTAGAAACTCCACCGATTACAACGGTATGTGAATTTTTTCCCTAGGCCATTCTGGTTAAGCGTTTGGAGCAGCAGAAATGCGAAAAATTTGTTGTCTTGTCAACCATTTCTTAGCTTCAAAGTCCCATATCTCGCGAACGGATTGACCTAACCCACAAATTCCTATTGTAACTGAAAGTAGAAACTCGCCCGATTACAAAGGTATGCGTATTTTTTCCCTAGGCCATTCTGGTTAAGCGTTTGGAGCAGCAGAATTGCGAAAAATTTTTTGCCTTCTCAACCATTTCCTAGCTTCAAACTCCCATATCTCGCGAACGGATTGACCTAACCCAAAAATTCCTGTTGCGTCTGAAAGTAGAAACTTGCACGATTTCAACGGTATGTGTATTTTTTCCCTAGGCCATCCTGGTTAAGCGTTTGGAGCAGCAGAAATGCGAAAAATTTGTTGTCCTCTCAACCATTTCTTAGCTTCAAACTCCCATATTCCGCGAACGGATTGACCTAACCTAAAAATTCCTGTTGCATCTGAAAGTAGAAACGCGCCCGATTACAAAGGTATGTGTATTTTTTCCCTAGGCCATTGTGGTTAAGCGTTTGGAGCAGCAGAATTGCGAAAAATTTTTTTCCACAAATTCCTATTGCATCTGAAAGTAGAAACTCGCCCGATTACAACGGTATGTGTATTTTTTCCCTGCCATTCTGGTTAAGCGTTTGGTGCAGCAGAATTGCGAAAAATTTGTTGTCTTCTCAACCATTTCTTAGCTTCAAACTCCCATATGTCGCGAACGGTTTGACCTAACCCAAAAATTCCTATTGCATCTGAAAGTAGAAACTCGCCCAATTGCAACGGTATGTGTATTTTTTCCCTAGGCCATTCTGGTTAAGCGTTTGAAGCAGCAGAATTGCGAAAAATTTGTTGTCTTGTCAACCATTTCTTAGCTTGAAAGTCCCATATCTCGCGAACGGATTGACCTAACCCAAAAATTCCTATTGCAACTGAAAGCAGAAACCCTTCCGATTATAACTGTGTGGGTATTTTTTCCCTAGGCCATTGTGGTTAAGCGTTTGGAGCAGCAGAATTGCGAAAAATTTGTTGTCTTCTCAACCATTTCTTAGCTTCGAAGTCCCATATCTCGGATACGGATTGACCTAACCCAAAAATTCCTATTGTAACCGAAAGTAGAAACTCGCCCGATTACAACGGTACGTGTGTTTTTTCCCTGGGCCATTCTGGTTAAGCGTTTGGAGCAGCAGAAGTGCAAAAAATTTGTTGTCTTCGCAACCATTTCTTAGCCTCAAACTACCATATCTCGCGAACGGATTGACCTAGCCCAAAAATTCCTGTTGCATCTGAAAGTAGAAACTCGACCGATTACAACGGTATGTGTATTTTTTCACTAGGCCATTCTGGTTAAGCGTTTGGAGCAGCAGAATTGCGAAAAATTTGTTCTCCTCTCAACCATTTCTTAGCTTCAAACTCTCATATCTCGCGACCGGATCGGCCTAACCCAAAAATTCCTATTGCATTTGAAAGCAGAAACTCGCCCGATTACGACGGTACGTGTATTTTTCCCCTAGGCCATTCTGGTCAAGCGATTGGAGCAGCAGAAGTGCGAAAAATTTTTTGTCTTGTCAACCATTTCTTAGCTTCAAAGTCCCATATCTCGGATACGGATTGACCTAACCCAAAAATTCCTATTGTAACTGAAAGTAGAAACTCGCCCGATTACAACGGTATGTGCGTTTTTTCCCTGGGCCATTCTGGTTAAGCGTTTGGAGCAGCAGAAGTGCAAAAAATTTGTTGTCTTCGCAACCATTTCTTAGCCTCAAACTACCATATCTTGCGAACGGATTGACCTAGCCCAAAAATTCCTGTTGCATCTGAAAGTAGAAACTCGCCCGATTACAACGGTATGTGTATTTTTTCCCTAGGCCATTCTGGTTAAGCGTTTGGAGCAGCAGAATTGCGAAAAATTTGTTCTCTTCTCAACCATTTCATAGCTTCAAACTCCCATATCTCGCGAACGGATTGACCTAACCCAAATATTCCTATTGCATTTGAACGTAGAAACTCGCCCGATTACAGCGCTTTGTGTATTTTTCCCCTGGGTCACTCTGGTTAAGCGATTGGAGCAGCAGAATTGCGAAAAATTTGTTCTCTTCTCAACCATTTCTTACCTTCGAACTCCCATATCTCGCGAACGGATTGACCTAACCCAAAAATTCCTATTGCATCTGAAAGTAGAAACTCCACCGATTACAACGGTATGTGAATTTTTTCCCTAGGCCATTCTGGTTAAGCGTTTGGAGCAGCAGAAATGCGAAAAATTTGTTGTCTTGTCAACCATTTCTTAGCTTCAAAGTCCCATATCTCGCGAACGGATTGACCTAACCCAAAAATTCCTATTGTAACTGAAAGTAGAAACTCGCCCGATTACAAAGGTATGCGTATTTTTTCCCTAGGCCATTCTGGTTAAGCGTTTGGAGCAGCAGAATTGCGAAAAATTTTTTGCCTTCTCAACCATTTCTTAGCTTCAAACTCCCATATCTCGCGAACGGATTGACCAAACCCAAAAATTCCTGCTGCGTCTGAAAGTAGAAACTCGCCCGATTACAACGGTATGCTTATTTTTCCCTAGGCCATTCTGGTTAAGCGTTTGGAGCAGCAGAATTTCGAAAAATTTGTACTCTTCTCAACCATTTCTCAGCTTCAAACTCTCATATCTCGCGACCGGATCGGCCTAACCCAAAAATTCCTATTGCATTTGAAAGCAGAAACTCGCCCGATTACAACGGTACGTGTATTTTTTCCCTAGGCCATTCTGGTTAAGCGTTTGGAGCAGCAGAATTGCGAAAAATTTGTTCTCTTCTCAACCGTTTCTTAGCTTCAAACTCTCATATCTCGCGACCGGATCGGCCTAACCCAAAAATTCCTATTGCATTTGAAAGCAGAAACTCGCCCGATTACAACGGTACGCGTATTTTTCCCCTAGGCCATTCTGGTTAAGCGATTGGGGCAGCAGAAGTGCGAAAAATTTGTTGTCTTGTCAACCATTTCTTAGCTTCAAAGTCCGATATCTCGGGAACGGATTGACCTAACCCAAAAATTCCTATTGTAACTGAAAGTAGAAACTCGCCCGATTACAACGGTATGTGTATTTTTTCCCTAGGCCATTCTGGTTAAGCGTGTGGAGCAGCAGAATTGCGAAAAATTTGTTCTCTTCTCAACCATTTCTTAGCTTCAAACTCTCATATCTCGCGAACGGATCGGCCTAACCCAAAAATTCCTATTGCATTTGAAAGCAGAAACTCGCCTGATTACAACGGTACGTGTATTTTTTCCCTAGGCCATTCTGGTTAAGCGTTTGGAGCAGCAGAATTGCGAAAAATTTGTTCTCTTCTCAACCATTCCTTAGCTTCAAACTCTCATACCTCGGGAACGGATTGACCTAACCCAAAAATTCCTATTGTAACTGAAAGTAGAAACTCGCCCGATTACAACGGTATGTGTGTTTTTTCCCTGGCCCATTCTGGTTAAGCGTTTGGAGCAGCAGAAATGCGAAAAATTTGTTGTCTTCGCAACCATTTCTTAGCCTCAAACTACCATATCTCGCGAACGGATTGACCTAGCCCAAAAATTCCTGTTGCATCTGAAAGTAGAAACTCGCCCGATTACAACGGTATGTGTATTTTTTCCCTAGGCAATTCTGGTTAAGCGTTTGGAGCAGCAGAATTGCGAAAAATTTTTTGCCTTCTCAACCATTTCCTAGCTTCAAACTCCCATATCTCGCGAACGGATTGACCTATCCCAAAAATTCCTGTTGCGTCTGAAAGTAGAAACTCGCACAATTTCAACGGTATGTGTATTTTTTCCCTAGGCCATTCTGGTTAAGCGTTTGGAGCAGCAGAAGTGCGAAAAATTTGTTGTCTTCTCAACCATTTCTCAGCTTCAAACTCTCATATCTCGCGACCGGATCGGCCGAACCCAAAAATTCCTATTGCATTTGAAAGCAGAAACTCGCCCGATTACAACGGTACGTGTATTTTTTCCCTAGGCCATTCTGGTTAAGCGTTTGGAGCAGCAGAATTGCGAAAAATTTGTTCTCTTCTCAACCATTTCTTAGCTTCAAACTCTCATATCTCGCGACCGGATCGGCCTAACCCAAAAATTCCTATTGCATTTGAAAGCAGAAACTCGCCCGATTACAAAGGTACGTGTATTTTTCCCCTAGGCCATTCTGGTTAAGCAATTGGGGCAGCAGAAGTGCGAAAAATTTGTTGTCTTGTCAACCATTTCTTAGCTTCAAAGTCCGATATCTCGGGAACGGATTGACCTAACCCAAAAATTCCTATTGTAACTGAAAGTAGAAACACGCCCGATTACAACGGTATGTGTATTTTTTCGCTAGGCCATTCTGGTTAAGCGTTTGGAGTAGCAGAATTGCGAAAGATTTGTTCTCTTCTCAACCATTTCTTAGCTTCAAACTCCCATATCTCGCGAACGGATTGACCTAACCCAAAAATTCCTATTGCATTTGAGAGTAGAAACTCGCCCGATTACAACGGTATGTGTATTTTTTCCCTAGGCCATACTGGTTAAGCGTTTGGAGCAGCAGAAGTGCGAAAAATTTGTTGTCTTGTCAACCATTTCTTAGCTTCAAAGTCCCATATCTCGCGAACGGATTGACCTAACCCAAAAATTCCTATTGTAACTGAAAGTAGATACTCGCCCGATTACAACGGTATGCGTATTTTTTCCCTAGGCCATTCTGGTTAAGCGTTTGGAGCAGCAGAATTGCGAAAAATTTGTTGTCTTGTGAACCATTTCTTAGCTTCAAAGTCCCATATCTCGCGAATGGATTGACCTAACCCAAAAATTCCTATTGTAACAGAAAGTAGAAACTCGCCCGATTACAACGGTATGCGTATTTTTTCCCTAGGCCATTCTGGTTAAGCGTTTGGAGCAGCAGAATTTCGAAGAATTTGTTCTCTTCTCAACCATTTCTTAGCTTCAAACTCTCATATCTCGCGACCGGATCGGCCTAACCCAAAAATTCCTATTGCATTTGAAAGCAGAAACTCGCCTGATTACAACGGTACGTGTATTTTTTCCCTAGGCCATTCTGGTTAAGCGTTTGGAGCAGCAGAATTGCGAAAAATTTGTTCTCTTCTCAACCATTCCTTAGCTTCAAACTCTCATATCTCGGGAACGGATTGACCTAACCCAAAAATTCCTATTGTAACTGAAAGTAGAATCTCGCCCGATTACAACGGTATGTGTGTTTTTTCCCTGGCCCATTCTGGTTAGGCGTTTGGAGCAGCAGAAGTGCGAAAAATTTGTTGTCTTCGCAACCATTTCTTAGCCTCAAACTACCATATCTCGCGAACGGATTGACCTAGCCCAAAAATTCCTGTTGCATCTGAAAGTAGAAACTCGCCCGATTACAACGGTATGTGTATTTTTTCCCTAGGCCATTCTGGTTAAGCGTTTGGAGCAGCAGAATTGCGAAAAATTTTTTGCCTTCTCAACCATTTCCTAGCTTCAAACTCCCATATCTCGCGAACGGATTGACCTATCCCAAACATTCCTGTTCCGTCTGAAAGTAGAAACTCGCACGATTTCAACGGTATGTGTATTTTTTCCCTAGGCCATTCTGGTTAAGCGTTTGGAGCAGCAGAAGTGCGAAAAATTTGTTGTCTTGTCAACCATTTCTTAGCTTCAAAGTCCCATATCTCGCGAACGGATTGACCTAACCCAAAAATTCCTATTGTAACTGAAAGTAGAAACTCGCCCGATTACAACGGTATGCGTATTTTTTCCCTAGGCCATTCTGGTTAAGCGTTTGGAGCAGCAGAATTTCGAAGAATTTGTTCTCTTCTCAACCATTTCTTAGCTTCAAACTCTCATATCTCGCGACCGGATCGGTCTAACCCAAAAATTCCTATTGCATTTGAAAGCAGAAACTCGCCCGATTACAACGGTACGTGTATTTTTTCCCTAGGCCATTCTGGTTAAGCGTTTGGAGCAGCGGAATTGCGAAAAATTTGTTCTCTTCTCAACCGTTTCTTAGCTTCAAACTCTCATATCTCGCGACCGGTTCGGCCTAACCCAAAAATTCCTATTGCATTTGAAAGCAGAAACTCGCCCGATTACAACGGTACGTTTATTTTTCCCCTAGGCCATTCTGGTTAAGCGATTGGGGCAGCAGAAGTGCGAAAAATTTGTTGTCTTGTCAACCATTTCTTAGCTTCAAAGTCCGATATCTCGGGAACGGATTAACCTAACCCAAAAATTCCTATTGTAACTGAAAGTAGAAACTCGCCCGATTACAACGGTATGTGTATTTTTTCCCTAGGCCATTCTGGTTAAGCGTGTGGAGCAGCAGAATTGCGAAAAATTTGTTCTCTTCTCAACCATTTCTTAGCTTCAAACTCTCATATCTCGCGAACGGATCGGCCTAACCCAAAAATTCCTATTGCATTTGAAAGCAGAAACTCGCCTGATTACAACGGTACGTGCATTTTTTCCCTAGGCCATTCTGGTTAAGCGTTTGGAGCAGCAGAACTGCGAAAAATTTGTTCTCTTCTCAACCATTCCTTAGCTTCAAACTCTCATATCTCGGGAACGGATTGACCTAACCCAAAAATTCCTGTTGCGTCTGAAAGTAGAAACTCGCACAATTTCAACGGTATGTGTATTTTTTCCCTAGGCCATTCTGGTTAAGCGTTTGGAGCAGCAGAAGTGCGAAAAATTTGTTGTCTTGTCAACCATTTCTTAGCTTCAAAGTCCCATATCTCGCGAACGGATTGACCTAACCCAAAAATTCCTGTTGCGTCTGAAAGTAGAAACTCGCACAATTTCAACGGTATGTGTATTTTTTCCCTAGGCCATTCTGGTTAAGCGTTTGGAGCAGCAGAAGTGCGAAAAATTTGTTGTCTTGTCAACCATTTCTTAGCTTCAAAGTCCCATATCTCGCGAACGGATTGACCTAACCCAAAAATTCCTATTGTAACTGAAAGTAGAAACTCGCCCGATTACAACGGTATGCGTATTTTTTCCCTAGGCCATTCTGGTTAAGCGTTTGGAGCAGCAGAATTTCGAAAAATTTGTACTCTTCTCAAACATTTCTCAGCTTCAAACTCTCATATCTCGCGACCGGATCGGCCGAATCCAAAAATTCCTATTGCATTTGAAAGCAGAAACTCGCCCGATTACAACGGCACGTGTATTTTTTCCCTAGGCCATTCTGGTTAAGCGTTTGGAGCAGCAGAATTGCGAAAAATTTGTTCTCTTCTCAACCATTTCTTAGCTTCAAACTCTCATATCTCGCGACCGGATCGGCCTAACCCAAAAATTCCTATTGCATTTGAAAGCAGAAACTCGCCCGATTACAAAGGTACGTGTATTTTTCCCCTAGGCCATTCTGGTTAAGCGATTGGGGCAGCAGAAGTGCGAAAAATTTGTTGTCTTGTCAACCATTTCTTAGCTTCAGAGTCCGATATCTCGGGAACGGATTGACCTAACCCAAAAATTCCTATTGTAACTGAAAGTAGAAACACGCCCGATTACAACGGTATGTGTATTTTTTCGCTAGGCCATTCTGGTTAAGCGTTTGGAGTAGCAGAATTGCGAAAGATTTGTTGTCTTGTCAACCATTTCTTAGCTTCAAAGTCCCATATCTCGCGAACGGATTGACCTAACCCAAAAATTCCTATTGTAACTGAAAGTAGAAACTCGCCCGATTACAACGGTATGCGTATTTTTTCCCTAGGCCATTCTGGTTAAGCGTTTGGAGCAGCAGAATTGCGAAAAATTTGTTGTCTTGTGAACCATTTCTTAGCTTCAAAGTCCCATATCTCGCGAATGGATTGACCTAACCCAAAAATTCCTATTGTAACAGAGAGTAGAAACTCGCCCGATTACAACGGTATGCGTATTTTTTCCCTAGGCCATTCTGGTTAAGCGTTTGGAGCAGCAGAATTTCGAAGAATTTATTCTCTTCTCAACCATTTCTTAGCTTCAAACTCTCATATCTCGCGACAGGATCGGCCTAACCCAAAAATTCCTATTGCATTTGAAAGCAGAAACTCGCCCGATTACAACGGTACGTTTATTTTTCCCCTAGGCCATTCTGGTTAAGCGATTGGGGCAGAAGAAGTGCGAAAAATTTGTTGTCTTGTCAACCATTTCTTAGCTTCAAAGTCCGATATCTCGGGAACGGATTGACCAAACCCAAAAATTCCTATTGTAACTGAAAGTAGAAACTCGCCCGATTACAACGGTATGTGTATTTTTTCCCTAGGCCATTCTGGTTAAGCGTGTGGAGCAGCAGAATTGCGAAAAATTTGTTCTCTTCTCAACCATTTCTTAGCTTCAAACTCTCATATCTCGCGAACGGATCGGCCTAACCCAAAAATTCCTATTGCATTTGAAACAGAAACTCGCCTGATTACAACGGTACGTGTATTTTTTCCCTAGGCCATTCTGGTTAAGGGTTTGGAGCAGCAGAATTGCGAAAAATTTGTTCTCTTCTCAACCATTCCTTAGCTTCAAACTCTCATATCTCGGGAACGGATTGACCTAACCCAAAAATTCCTATTGTAACTGAAAGTAGAATCTCGCCCGATTACAACGGTATGTGTGTTTTTTCCCTGGCCCATTCTGGTTAAGCGTTTGGAGCAGCAGAAATGCGAAAAATTTGTTGTCTTCGCAACCATTTCTTAGCCTCAAACTACCATATCTCGCGAACGGATTGACCTAGCCCAAAAATTCCTGTTGCATCTGAAAGTAGAAACTCGCCCGATTACAACGGTATGTGTACTTTTTCCCTAGGCCATTCTGGTTAAGCGTTTGGAGCAGCAGAATTGCGAAAAATTTTTTGCCTTCTCAACCATTTCCTAGCTTCAAACTCCCATATCTCGCGAACGGATTGACCTATCCCAAAAATTCCTGTTCCGTCTGAAAGTAGAAACTCGCACGATTTCAACGTTATGTGTATTTTTTCCCTAGGCCATTCTGGTTAAGCGTTTGGAGCAGCAGAATTTCGAAGAATTTGTTCTCTTCTCAACCATTTCTTAGCTTCAAACTCTCATATCTCGCGACCGGATCGGTCTAACCCAAAAATTCCTATTGCATTTGAAAGCAGAAACTCGCCCGATTACAACGGTACGTGTATTTTTCCCCTAGGCCATTCTGGTTAAGTGTTTGGAGCAGCAGAAGTGCGAAAAATTTGTTGTCCTCTCAACCATTTCTTAGCTTCAAACTCCCATATTCCGCGAACGGATTGACCTAACCTAAAAATTCCTGTTGCATCTGAAAGTAGAAACGCGCCCGATTACAAAGGTGTGTGTATTTTTTCCCTAGGCCATTGTGGTTAAGCGTTTGGAGCAGCAGAATTGCGAAAAATTTTTTTCCACAAATTCCTATTGCATCTGAAAGTAGAAACTCGCCCGATTACAACGGTATGTGTATTTTTTCCCTAGGCCATTCTGGTTAAGCGTTTGGTGCAGCAGAATTGCGAAAAATTTGTTGTCTTCTCAACCATTTCTTAGCTTCAAACTCCCATATGTCGCGAACGGTTTGACCTAACCCAAAAATTCCTATTGCATCTGAAAGTAGAAACTCGCCCAATTGCAACGGTATGTGTATTTTTTCCCTAGGCCATTCTGGTTAAGCGTTTGAAGCAGCAGAATTGCGAAAAATTTGTTGTCTTGTCAACCATTTCTTAGCTTGAAAGTCCCATATCTCGCGAACGGATTGACCTAACCAAAAAATTCCTATTGCAACTGAAAGCAGAAACCCTTCCGATTACAACTGTGTGGGTATTTTTTCCCTAGGCCATTGTGGTTAAGCGTTTGGAGCAGCAGAATTGCGAAAAATTTGTTGTCTTCTCAACCATTTCTTAGCTTCGAAGTCCCATATCTCGGATACGGATTGACCTAACCCAAAAATTCCTATTGTAACTGAAAGTAGAAACTCGCCCGATTACAACGGTATGTGTGTTTTTTCCCTGGGCCATTCTGGTTAAGCGTTTGGAGCAGCAGAATTGCGAAAAATTTGTTCTCTTCTCAACCATTTCTTAGCTTCAAACTCTCATATCTCGCGACCGGATCGGCCTAACCCAAAAATTCCTATTGCATTTGAAAGCAGAAACTCGCCCGATTACAACGGTACGTGTATTTTTCCCCTAGGCCATTCTGGTCAAGCGATTGGAGCAGCAGAAGTGCGAAAAATTTTTTGTCTTGTCAACCATTTCTTAGCTTCAAAGTCCCATATCTCGGATACGGATTGACCTAACCCAAAAATTCCTATTGTAACTGAAAGTAGAAACTCGCCCGATTACAACGGTATGTGTGTTTTTTCCCTGGGCCATTCTGGTTAAGCGTTTGGAGCAGCAGAAGTGCAAAAAATTTGTTGTCTTCGCAACCATTTCTTAGCCTCAAACTACCATATCTTGCGAACGGATTGACCTAGCCCAAAAATTCCTGTTGCATCTGAAAGTAGAAACTCGCCCGATTACAACGGTATGTGTATTTTTTCCCTAGGCCATTCTGGTTAAGCGTTTGGAGCAGCAGAATTGCGAAAAATTTTTTGCCTCCTCAACCATTTCCTAGCTTCAAACTCCCATATCTCGCGAACGGATTGACCTAACCCAAAAATTCCTGTTGCGTCTGAAAGTAGAAACTCGCACGATTTCAACGGTATGTGTATTTTTTCCCTAGGCCATTCTGGTTAAGCGTTTGGAGCAGCAGAAGTGCGAAAAATTTGTTGTCTTCTCAACCATTTCTTAGCTTCAAACTCCCATATCTCGCGAACGGATTGACCTAACCCAAAAATTCCTATTGCATCTGAAAGTAGAAACTCGCCCGATTACAACGGTCTGTGTATTTTTTCCCTAGGCCATTCTGGTTAAGCGTTTGGAGCAGCAGAATTGCGAAAAATTTGTTCTCTTCTCAACCATTTCATAGCTTCAAACTCCCATATCTCGCGAACGGATTGACCTAACCCAAATATTCCTATTGCATTTGAACGTAGAAACTCGCCCGATTACAGCGCTTTGTGTATTTTTCCCCTGGGTCACTCTGGTTAAGCGATTGGAGCAGCAGAATTGCGAAAAATTTGTTCTCTTCTCAACCATTTCTTACCTTCGAACTCCCATATCTCGCGAACGGATTGACCTAACCCAAAAATTCCTATTGCATCTGAAAGTAGAAACTCCACCGATTACAACGGTATGTGAATTTTTTCCCTAGGCCATTCTGGTTAAGCGTTTGGAGCATCAGAAATGCGAAAAATTTGTTGTCTTGTCAACCAATTCTTAGATTCAAAGTCCCATATCTCGCGAACGGATTGACCTAACCCAAAAATTCCTATTGTAACTGAAAGTAGAAACTCGCCCGATTACAAAGGTATGCGTATTTTTTCCCTAGGCCATTCTGGTTAAGCGTTTGGAGCAGCAGAATTGCGAAAAATTTTTTGCCTTCTCAACCATTTCCTAGCTTCAAACTCCCATATCTCGCGAACGGATTGACCTAACCCAAAAATTCCTGTTGCGTCTGAAAGTAGAAACTCGCACGATTTCAACGGTATGTGTATTTTTTCCCTAGGCCATCCTGGTTAAGCGTTTGGAGCAGCAGAAATGCGAAAAATTTGTTGTCTTGTCAACCATTTCTTAGCTTCAAAGTCCCATATCTCGCGAACGGATTGACCTAACCCAAAAATTCCTATTGTAACTGAAAGTAGAAACTCGCCCGATTACAACGGTATGCGTATTTTTTCCCTAGGCCATTCTGGTTAAGCTTTTGGAGCAGCAGAATTTCGAAAAATTTGTAC
Source organism: Ptiloglossa arizonensis (assembly GCF_051014685.1). Taxonomy (NCBI): domain Eukaryota; kingdom Metazoa; phylum Arthropoda; class Insecta; order Hymenoptera; family Colletidae; genus Ptiloglossa; species Ptiloglossa arizonensis. Next base: position 239,572 of record NW_027479060.1, read on the forward strand.
TCTTCTCAACCATTTCTCAGCTTCAAACTCTCATATCTCGCGACCGGATCGGCCGAACCCAAAAATTCCTATTGCATTTGAAAGCAGAAACTCGCCCGATTACAACGGTACGTGTATTTTTTCCCTAGGCCATTCTGGTTAAGCGTTTGGAGCAGCAGAATTGCGAAAAATTTGTTCTCTTCTCAACCATTTCTTAGCTTCAAACTCTCATATCTCGCGACCGGATCGGCCTAACCCAAAAATTCCTATTGCATTTGAAAGCAGAAACTCGCCCGATTACAAAGGTACGTGTATTTTTCCCCTAGGCCATTCTGGTTAAGCGATTGGGGCAGCAGAAGTGCGAAAAATTTGTTGTCTTGTCAACCATTTCTTAGCTTCAAAGTCCGATATCTCGGGAACGGATTGACCTAACCCAAAAATTCCTATTGTAACTGAAAGTAGAAACACGCCCGATTACAACGGTATGTGTATTTTTTCGCTAGGCCATTCTGGTTAAGCGTTTGGAGTAGCAGAATTGCGAAAGATTTGTTCTCTTCTCAACCATTTCTTAGCTTCAAACTCCCATATCTCGCGAACGGATTGACCTAACCCAAAAATTCCTATTGCATTTGAAAGTAGAAACTCGCCAGCTTACAACGGTATGTGTATTTTTTCCCTAGGCCATTCTGGTTAAGCGTTTGGAGCAGCAGAAGTGCGAAAAATTTGTTGTCTTGTCAACCATTTCTTAGCTTCAAAGTCCCATATCTCGCGAACGGATTGACCTAACCCAAAAATTCCTATTGTAACTGAAAGTAGAAACTCGCCCGATTACAACGGTATGCGTATTTTTTCCCTAGGCCATTCTGGTTAAGCGTTTGGAGCAGCAGAATTGCGAAAAATTTGTTGTCTTGTGAACCATTTCTTAGCTTCAAAGTCCCATATCTCGCGAATGGATTGACCTAACCCAAAAATTCCTATTGTAACAGAGAGTAGAAACTCGCCCGATTACAACGGTATGCGTATTTTTTCCCTAGGCCATTCTGGTTAAGCGTTTGGAGCAGCAGAATTTCGAAGAATTTGTTCTCTTCTCAACCATTTCTTAGCTTCAAACTCTCATATCTCGCGACCGGATCGGCCTAACCCAAAAATTCCTATTGCATTTGAAAGCAGAAACTCGCCCGATTACAACGGTACGTTTATTTTTCCCCTAGGCCATTCTGGTTAAGCGATTGGGGCAGAAGAAGTGCGAAAAATTTGTTGTCTTGTCAACCATTTCTTAGCTTCAAAGTCCGATATCTCGGGAACGGATTGACCAAACCCAAAAATTCCTATTGTAACTGAAAGTAGAAACTCGCCCGATTACAACGGTATGTGTATTTTTTCCCTAGGCCATTCTGGTTAAGCGTGTGGAGCAGCAGAATTGCGAAAAATTTGTTCTCTTCTCAACCATTTCTTAGCTTCAAACTCTCATATCTCGCGAACGGATCGGCCTAACCCAAAAATTCCTATTGCATTTGAAACAGAAACTCGCCTGATTACAACGGTACGTGTATTTTTTCCCTAGGCCATTCTGGTTAAGGGTTTGGAGCAGCAGAATTGCGAAAAATTTGTTCTCTTCCCAACCATTCCTTAGCTTCAAACTCTCATATCTCGGGAACGGATTGACCTAACCCAAAAATTCCTATTGTAACTGAAAGTAGAATCTCGCCCGATTACAACGGTATGTGTGTTTTTTCCCTGGCCCATTCTGGTTAAGCGTTTGGAGCAGCAGAAGTGCGAAAAATTTGTTGTCTTCGCAACCATTTCTTAGCCTCAAACTACCATATCTCGCGAACGGATTGACCTAGCCCAAAAATTCCTGTTGCATCTGAAAGTAGAAACTCGCCCGATTACAACGGTATGTGTATTTTTTCCCTAGGCCATTCTGGTTAAGCGTTTGGAGCAGCAGAATTGCGAAAAATTTTTTGCCTTCTCAACCATTTCCTAGCTTCAAACTCCCATATCTCGCGAACGGATTGACCTATCCCAAAAATTCCTGTTCCGTCTGAAAGTAGAAACTCGCACGATTTCAACGGTATGTGTATTTTTTCCCTAGGCCATTCTGGTTAAGCGTTTGGAGCAGCAGAAGTGCGAAAAATTTGTTGTCTTGTCAACCATTTCTTAGCTTCAAAGTCCCATATCTCGCGAACGGATTGACCTAACCCAAAAATTCCTATTGTAACTGAAAGTAGAAACTCGCCCGATTACAACGGTATGCGTATTTTTTCCCTAGGCCATTCTGGTTAAGCGTTTGGAGCAGCAGAATTGCGAAAAATTTGTTCTCTTCCCAAACATTTCTTAGCTTCAAACTCTCATATCTCGCGAACGGATTGGCCTAAGCCAAAAATTCCTATTGCATTTGAAAGTAGAAACTCGCACGATTTCAACGGTATGTGTATTTTTTCCCTAGGCCATTCTGGTTAAGCGTTTGGAGCAGCAGAATTGCGAAAAATTTGTTCTCTTCTCAACCATTTCTTAGCTTCAAACTCTCATATCTCGCGACCGGATCGGCCTAACCCAAAAATTCCTATTGCATTTGAAAGCAGAAACTCGCCCGATTACAACGGTACGTGTATTTTTCCCCTAGGCCATTCTGGTCAAGCGATTGGAGCAGCAGAAGTGCGAAAAATTTTTTGTCTTGTCAACCATTTCTTAGCTTCAAAGTCCCATATCTCGGATACGGATTGACCTAACCCAAAAATTCCTATTGTAACTGAAAGTAGAAACTCGCCCGATTACAACGGTATGTGTGTTTTTTCCCTGGGCCATTCTGGTTAAGCGTTTGGAGCAGCAGAAGTGCAAAAAATTTGTTGTCTTCGCAACCATTTCTTAACCTCAAACTACCATATCTTGCGAACGGATTGACCTAGCCCAAAAATTCCTGTTGCATCTGAAAGTAGAAACTCGCCCGATTACAACGGTATGTGTATTTTTTCCCTAGGCCATTCTGGTTAAGCGTTTGGAGCAGCAGAATTGCGAAAAATTTTTTGCCTTCTCAACCATTTCCTAGCTTCAAACTCCCATATCTCGCGAACGGATTGACCTAACCCAAAAATTCCTGTTGCGTCTGAAAGTAGAAACTCGCACGATTTCAACGGTATGTGTATTTTTTCCCTAGGCCATTCTGGTTAAGCGTTTGGAGCAGCAGAAGTGCGAAAAATTTGTTGTCTTCTCAACCATTTCTTAGCTTCAAACTCCCATATCTCGCGAACGGATTGACCTAACCCAAAAATTCCTATTGCATCTGAAAGTAGAAACTCGCCCGATTACAACGGTCTGTGTATTTTTTCCCTAGGCCATTCTGGTTAAGCGTTTGGAGCAGCAGAATTGCGAAAAATTTGTTCTCTTCTCAACCATTTCTTACCTTCGAACTCCCATATCTCGCGAACGGATTGACCTAACCCAAAAATTCCTATTGCATCTGAAAGTAGAAACTCCACCGATTACAACGGTATGTGAATTTTTTCCCTAGGCCATTCTGGTTAAGCGTTTGGAGCAGCAGAAATGCGAAAAATTTGTTGTCTTGTCAACCATTTCTTAGATTCAAAGTCCCATATCTCGCGAACGGATTGACCTAACCCAAAAATTCCTATTGTAACTGAAAGTAGAAACTCGCCCGATTACAAAGGTATGCGTATTTTTTCCCTAGGCCATTCTGGTTAAGCGTTTGGAGCAGCAGAATTGCGAAAAATTTTTTGCCTTCTCAACCATTTCCTAGCTTCAAACTCCCATATCTCGCGAACGGATTGACCTAACCCAAAAATTCCTGTTGCGTCTGAAAGTAGAAACTCGCACGATTTCAACGGTATGTGTATTTTTTCCCTAGGCCATCCTGGTTAAGCGTTTGGAGCAGCAGAAATGCGAAAAATTTGTTGTCTTGTCAACCATTTCTTAGCTTCAAAGTCCCATATCTCGCGAACGGATTGACCTAACCCAAAAATTCCTATTGTAACTGAAAGTAGAAACTCGCCCGATTACAACGGTATGCGTATTTTTTCCCTAGGAAATTCTGGTTAAGCGTGTGGAGCAGCAGAATTGCGAAAAATTTGTTCTCTTCTCAACCATTTCTTAGCTTCAAACTCTCATATCTCGCGAACGGATCGGCCTAACCCAAAAATTCCTATTGCATCTGAAAGCAGAAACTCGCCTGATTACAACGGTACGTGTATTTTTTCCCTAGGCCATTCTGGTTAAGCGTTTGGAGCAGCAGAATTGCGAAAAATTTGTTCTCTTCTCAACCATTCCTTAGCTTCAAACTCTCATATCTCGCGACTGGATCGGCCTAACCCAAAAATTCTTATTGCATTTGAAAGCAGAAACTCGCCCGATTACAACGGTACGTGTATTTTTCCCCTAGGCCATTCTGGTTAAGCGATTGGAGCAGCAGAAGTGCGAAAAATTTGTTGTCTTGTCAACCATTTCTTAGCTTCAAAGTCCCATATCTCGGGAACGGATTGACCTAACCCAAAAATTCCTATTGTAACTGAAAGTAGAAACTCGCCCGATTACAACGGTATGTGTGTTTTTTCCCTGGCCCATTCTGGTTAAGCGTTTGGAGCAGCAGAAGTGCGAAAAATTTGTTGTCTTCGCAACCATTTCTTATCCTCAAACTACCATATCTCGCGAACGGATTGACCTAGCCCAAAAATTCCTGTTGCATCTGAAAGTAGAAACTCGCCCGATTACAACGGTATGTGTATTTTTTCCCTAGGCCATTCTGGTTAAGCGTTTGGAGCAGCAGAATTGCGAAAAATTTTTTGCCTTCTCACCCATTTCCTAGCTTCAAACTCCCATATCTCGCGAACGGATTGACCTAACCCAAAAATTCCTGTTGCGTCTGAAAGTAGAAACTCGCACGATTTCAACGGTATGTGTATTCTTTCCCTAGGCCATTCTGGTTAAGCGTTTGGAGCAGCAGAATTGCGAAAAATTTGTTGTCTTGTCAACCATTTCTTAGCTTCAAAGTCCCATATCTCGCGAACGGATTGACCTAACCCAAAAATTCCTATTGTAACAGAAAGTAGAAACTCGCCCGATTACAACGGTATGCGTATTTTTTCCCTAGGCCATTCTGGTTAAGCGTTTGGAGCAGCAGAATTTCGAAGAATTTGTTCTCTTCTCAACCATTTCTTAGCTTCAAACTCTCATATCTCGCGACCGGATCGGCCTAACCCAAAAATTCCTATTGCATTTGAAAGCAGAAACTCGCCCGATTACAACGGTACGTGTATTTTTTCCCTAGGCCATTCTGGTTAAGCGTTTGGAGCAGCAGAATTGCGAAAAATTTGTTCTCTTCTCAACCCTTTCTTAGCTTCAAACTCTCATATCTCGCGACCGGATCGGCCTAACCCAAAAATTCCTATTGCATTTGAAAGCAGAAACTCGCCCGATTACAACGGTACGTTTATTTTTCCCCTAGGCCATTCTGGTTAAGCGATTGGGGCAGCAGAAGTGCGAAAAATTTGTTGTCTTGTCAACCATTTCTTAGCTTCAAAGTCCGATATCTCGGGAACGGATTGACCTAACCCAAAAATTCCTATTGTAACTGAAAGTAGAAACTCGCCCGATTACAACTGTATGTGTATTTTTTCCCTAGGCCATTCTGGTTAAGCGTGTGGAGCAGCAGAATTGCGAAAAATTTGTTCTCTTCTCAACCATTTCTTAGCTTCAAACTCTCATATCTCGCGAACGGATCGGCCTAACCCAAAAATTCCTATTGCATTTGAAAGCAGAAACTCGCCTGATTACAACGGTACGTGTATTTTTTCCCTAGGCCATTCTGGTTAAATGTTTGGAGCAGCAGAATTGCGAAAAATTTGTTCTCTTCTCAACCATTCCTTAGCTTCAAACTCTCATACCTCGGGAACGGATTGACCTAACCCAAAAATTCCTGTTGCATCTGAAAGTAGAAACTCGCCCGATTACAACGGTATGTGTATTTTTTCCCTAGGCAATTCTGGTTAAGCGTTTGGAGCAGCAGAATTGTGAAAAATTTTTTGCCTTCTCAACCATTTCCTAGCTTCAAACTCCCATATCTCGCGAACGGATTGACCTATCCCAAAAATTCCTGTTGCGTCTGAAAGTAGAAACTCGCACAATTTCAACGGTATGTGTATTTTTTCCCTAGGCCATTCTGGTTAAGCGTTTGGAGCAGCAGAATTTCGAAAAATTTGTACTCTTCTCAACCATTTCTCAGCTTCAAACTCTCATATCTCGCGACCGGATCGGCCGAACCCAAAAATTCCTATTGCATTTGAAAGCAGAAACTCGCCCGATTACAACGGTACGTGTATTTTTTCCCTAGGCCATTCTGGTTAAGCGTTTGGAGCAGCAGAATTGCGAAAAATTTGTTCTCTTCTCAACCATTTCTTAGCTTCAAACTCTCATATCTCGCGACCGGATCGGCCTAACCCAAAAATTCCTATTGCATTTGAAAGCAGAAACTCGCCCGATTACAACGGTACGTGTATTTTTCCCCTAGGCCATTCTGGTCAAGCGATTGGAGCAGCAGAAGTGCGAAAAATTTTTTGTCTTGTCAACCATTTCTTAGCTTCAAAGTCCCATATCTCGGATACGGATTGACCTAACCCAAAAATTCCTATTGTAACTGAAAGTAGAAACTCGCCCGATTACAACGGTATGTGTGTTTTTTCCCTGGGCCATTCTGGTTAAGCGTTTGGAGCAGCAGAAGTGCAAAAAATTTGTTGTCTTCGCAACCATTTCTTAGCCTCAAACTACCATATCTTGCGAACGGATTGACCTAGCCCAAAAATTCCTGTTGCATCTGAAAGTAGAAACTCGCCCGATTACAACGGTATGTGTATTTTTTCCCTAGGCCATTCTGGTTAAGCGTTTGGAGCAGCAGAATTTCGAAAAATTTGTACTCTTCTCAACCATTTCTCAGCTTCAAACTCTCATATCTCGCGACCGGATCGGCCGAACCTAAAAATTCCTATTGCATTTGAAAGCAGAAACTCGCCCGATTACAACGGTACGTGTATTTTTTCCCTAGGCCATTCTGGTTAAGCGTGTGGAGCAGCAGAATTGCGAAAAATTTGTTCTCTTCTCAACCATTTCTTAGCTTCAAACTCTCATATCTCGCGAACGGATCGGCCTAACCCAAAAATTCCTATTGCATTTGAAAGCAGAAACTCGCCCGATTACAACGGTACGTGTATTTTTCCCCTAGGCCATTCTGGTCAAGCGATTGGAGCAGCAGAAGTGCGAAAAATTTTTTGTCTTGTCAACCATTTCTTAGCTTCAAAGTCCCATATCTCGGATACGGATTGACCTAACCCAAAAATTCCTATTGTAACTGAAAGTAGAAACTCGCCCGATTACAACGGTATGTGTGTTTTTTCCCTGGGCCATTCTGGTTAAGCGTTTGGAGCAGCAGAAGTGCAAAAAATTTGTTGTCTTCGCAACCATTTCTTAGCCTCAAACTACCATATCTTGCGAACGGATTGACCTAGCCCAAAAATTCCTGTTGCATCTGAAAGTAGAAACTCGCCCGATTACAACGGTATGTGTATTTTTTCCCTAGGCCATTCTGGTTAAGCGTTTGGAGCAGCAGAATTGCGAAAAATTTTTTGCCTTCTCAACCATTTCCTAGCTTCAAACTCCCATATCTCGCGAACGGATTGACCTAACCCAAAAATTCCTGTTGCGTCTGAAAGTAGAAACTCGCACGATTTCAACGGTATGTGTATTTTTTCCCTAGGCCATTCTGGTTAAGCGTTTGGAGCAGCAGAAGTGCGAAAAATTTGTTGTCTTCTCAACCATTTCTTAGCTTCAAACTCCCATATCTCGCGAACGGATTGACCTAACCCAAAAATTCCTATTGCATCTGAAAGTAGAAACTCGCCCGATTACAACGGTCTGTGTATTTTTTCCCTAGGCCATTCTGGTTAAGCGTTTGGAGCAGCAGAATTGCGTAAAATTTGTTCTCTTCTCAACCATTTCATAGCTTCAAACTCCCATATCTCGCGAACGGATTGACCTAACCCAAATATTCCTATTGCATTTGAACGTAGAAACTCGCCCGATTACAGCGCTTTGTGTATTTTTCCCCTGGGTCACTCTGGTTAAGCGATTGGAGCAGCAGAATTGCGAAAAATTTGTTCTCTTCTCAACCATTTCTTACCTTCGAACTCCCATATCTCGCGAACGGATTGACCTAACCCAAAAATTCCTATTGCATCTGAAAGTAGAAACTCCACCGATTACAACGGTATGTGAATTTTTTCCCTAGGCCATTCTGGTTAAGCGTTTGGAGCAGCAGAAATGCGAAAAATTTGTTGTCTTGTCAACCATTTCTTAGCTTCAAAGTCCCATATCTCGCGAACGGATTGACCTAACCCAAAAATTCCTATTGTAACTGAAAGTAGAAACTCGCCCGATTACAAAGGTATGCGTATTTTTTCCCTAGGCCATTCTGGTTAAGCGTTTGGAGCAGCAGAATTGCGAAAAATTTTTTGCCTTCTCAACCATTTCCTAGCTTCAAACTCCCATATCTCGCGAACGGATTGACCTAACACAAAAATTCCTGTTGCGTCTGAAAGTAGAAACTCGCACGATTTCAACGGTATGTGTATTTTTCCCCTAGGCCATCCTGGTTAAGCGTTTGGAGCAGCAGAAATGCGAAAAATTTGTTGTCTTGTCAACCATTTCTTAGCTTCAAAGTCCCATATCTCGCGAACGGATTGACCTAACCCAAAAATTCCTATTGTAACTGAAAGTAGAAACACGCCCGATTACAACGGTATGCGTATTTTTTCCCTAGGCCATTCTGGTTAAGCGTTTGGAGAAGCAGAATTGCGAAAAATTTGTTGTCTTCTCAACCATTTCTTAGCTTCAAACTCTCATATCTCGCGAACGGATCGGCCTAACCCAAAAATTCCTATTGCATCTGAAAGCAGAAACTCGCCTGATTACAACGGTACGTGTATTTTTTCCCTAGGCCATTCTGGTTAAGCGTTTGGAGCAGCAGAATTGCGAAAAATTTGTTCTCTTCTCAACCATTCCTTAGCTTCAAACTCTCATATCTCGCGACTGGATCGGCCTAACCCAAATATTCCTATTGCATTTGAACGTAGAAACTCGCCCGATTACAGCGCTTTGTGTATTTTTCCCCTGGGTCACTCTGGTTAAGCGATTGGAGCAGCAGAATTGCGAAAAATTTGTTCTCTTCTCAACCATTTCTTACCTTCGAACTCCCATATCTCGCGAACGGATTGACCTAACCCAAAAATTCCTATTGCATCTGAAAGTAGAAACTCCACCGATTACAACGGTATGTGAATTTTTTCCCTAGGCCATTCTGGTTAAGCGTTTGGAGCAGCAGAAATGCGAAAAATTTGTTGTCTTGTCAACCATTTCTTAGCTTCAAAGTCCCATATCTCGCGAACGGATTGACCTAACCCAAAAATTCCTATTGTAACTGAAAGTAGAAACTCGCCCGATTACAAAGGTATGCGTATTTTTTCCCTAGGCCATTCTGGTTAAGCGTTTGGAGCAGCAGAATTGCGAAAAATTTTTTGCCTTCTCAACCATTTCCTAGCTTCAAACTCCCATATCTCGCGAACGGATTGACCTAACACAAAAATTCCTGTTGCGTCTGAAAGTAGAAACTCGCACGATTTCAACGGTATGTGTATTTTTCCCCTAGGCCATCCTGGTTAAGCGTTTGGAGCAGCAGAAATGCGAAAAATTTGTTGTCTTGTCAACCATTTCTTAGCTTCAAAGTCCCATATCTCGCGAACGGATTGACCTAACCCAAAAATTCCTATTGTAACTGAAAGTAGAAACACGCCCGATTACAACGGTATGCGTATTTTTTCCCTAGGCCATTCTGGTTAAGCGTTTGGAGCAGCAGAATTTCGAAAAATTTGTACTCTTCTCAACCATTTCTCAGCTTCAAACTCTCATATCTCGCGACCGGATCGGCCGAACCCAAAAATTCCTATTGCATTTGAAAGCAGAAACTCGCCCGATTACAACGGTACGTGTATTTTTTCCCTAGGCCATTCTGGTTAAGCGTTTGGAGCAGCAGAATTGCGAAAAATTTGTTCTCTTCTCAACCATTTCTTAGCTTCAAACTCTCATATCTCGCGACCGGATCGGCCTAACCCAAAAATTCCTATTGCATTTGAAAGCAGAAACTCGCCCGATTACAAAGGTACGTGTATTTTTCCCCTAGGCCATTCTGGTTAAGCAATTGGGGCAGCAGAAGTGCGAAAAATTTGTTGTCTTGTCAACCATTTCTTAGCTTCAAAGTCCGATATCTCGGGAACGGATTGACCTAACCCAAAAATTCCTATTGTAACTGAAAGTAGAAACACGCCCGATTACAACGGTATGTGTATTTTTTCGCTAGGCCATTCTGGTTAAGCGTTTGGAGTAGCAGAATTGCGAAAGATTTGTTCTCTTCTCAACCATTTCTTAGCTTCAAACTCCCATATCTCGCGAACGGATTGTCCTAACCCAAAAATTCCTATTGCATTTGAAAGTAGAAACTCGCCCGATTACAACGGTATGTGTATTTTTTCCCTAGGCCATTCTGGTTAAGCGTTTGGAGCAGCAGAAGTGCGAAAAATTTGTTGTCTTGTGAACCATTTCTTAGCTTCAAAGTCCCATATCTCGCGAATGGATTGACCTAACCCAAAAATTCCTATTGTAACAGAAAGTAGAAACTCGCCCGATTACAACGGTATGCGTATTTTTTCCCTAGGCCATTCTGGTTAAGCGTTTGGAGCAGCAGAATTTCGAAGAATTTGTTCTCTTCTCAACCATTTCTTAGCTTAAAACTCTCATATCTCGCGACGGGATCGGCCTAACCCAAAAATTCCTATTGCATTTGAAAGCAGAAACTCGCCCGATTACAACGGTACGTTTATTTTTCCCCTAGGCCATTCTGGTTAAGCGATTGGAGCAGCAGAATTGCGAAAAATTTGTTGTCCTCTCAACCATTTCTTAGCTTCAAACTCCCATATTCCGCGAACGGATTGACCTAACCTAAAAATTCCTGTTGCATCTGAAAGTAGAAACGCGCCCGATTACAAAGGTGTGTGTATTTTTTCCCTAGGCCATTGTGGTTAAGCGTTTGGAGCAGCAGAATTGCGAAAAATTTTTTTCCACAAATTCCTATTGCATCTGAAAGTAGAAACTCGCCCGATTACAACGGTATGTGTATTTTTTCCCTAGGCCATTCTGGTTAAGCGTTTGGTGCAGCAGAATTGCGAAAAATTTGTTGTCTTCTCAACCATTTCTTAGCTTCAAACTCCCATATGTCGCGAACGGTTTGACCTAACCCAAAAATTCCTATTGCATCTGAAAGTAGAAACTCGCCCAATTGCAACGGTATGTGTATTTTTTCCCTAGGCCATTCTGGTTAAGCGTTTGAAGCAGCAGAATTGCGAAAAATTTGTTGTCTTGTCAACCATTTCTTAGCTTGAAAGTCCCATATCTCGCGAACGGATTGACCTAACCAAAAAATTCCTATTGCAACTGAAAGCAGAAACCCTTCCGGTTACAACTGTGTGGGTATTTTTTCCCTAGGCCATTGTGGTTAAGCGTTTGGAGCAGCAGAATTGCGAAAAATTTGTTGTCTTCTCAACCATTTCTTAGCTTCGAAGTCCCATATCTCGGATACGGATTGACCTAACCCAAAAATTCCTATTGTAACTGAAAGTAGAAACTCGCCCGATTACAACGGTATGTGTGTTTTTTCCCTGGGCCATTCTGGTTAAGCGTTTGGAGCAGCAGAAGTGCAAAAAATTTGTTGTCTTCGCAACCATTTCTTAGCCTCAAACTACCATATCTCGCGAACGGATTGACCTAGCCCAAAAATTCCTGTTGCATCTGAAAGTAGAAACTCGCCCGATTACAACGGTATGTGTATTTTTTCCCTAGGCCATTCTGGTTAAGCGTTTGGAGCAGCAGAATTGCGAAAAATTTGTTCTCTTCTCAACCATTTCTTAGCTTCAAACTCTCATATCTCGCGACCGGATCGGCCTAACCCAAAAATTCCTATTGCATTTGAAAGCAGAAACTCGCCCGATTACAACGGTACGTGTATTTTTCCCCTAGGCCATTCTGGTCAAGCGATTGGAGCAGCAGAAGTGCGAAAAATTTTTTGTCTTGTCAACCATTTCTTAGCTTCAAAGTCCCATATCTCGGATACGGATTGACCTAACCCAAAAATTCCTATTGTAACTGAAAGTAGAAACTCGCCCGATTACAACGGTATGTGTGTTTTTTCCCTGGGCCATTCTGGTTAAGCGTTTGGAGCAGCAGAAGTGCAAAAAATTTGTTGTCTTCGCAACCATTTCTTAACCTCAAACTACCATATCTTGCGAACGGATTGACCTAGCCCAAAAATTCCTGTTGCATCTGAAAGTAGAAACTCACCCGATTACAACGGTATGTGTATTTTTTCCCTAGGCCATTCTGGTTAAGCGTTTGGAGCAGCAGAATTGCGAAAAATTTTTTGCCTTCTCAACCATTTCCTAGCTTCAAACTCCCATATCTCGCGAACGGATTGACCTAACCCAAAAATTCCTGTTGCGTCTGAAAGTAGAAACTCGCACGATTTCAACGGTATGTGTATTTTTTCCCTAGGCCATTCTGGTTAAGCGTTTGGAGCAGCAGAAGTGCGAAAAATTTGTTGTCTTCTCAACCATTTCTTAGCTTCAAACTCCCATATCTCGCGAACGGATTGACCTAACCCAAAAATTCCTATTGCATCTGAAAGTAGAAACTCGCCCGATTACAACGGTCTGTGTATTTTTTCCCTAGGCCATTCTGGTTAAGTGTTTGGAGCAGCAGAATTGCGAAAAATTTGTTCTCTTCTCAACCATTTCTTACCTTCGAACTCCCATATCTCGCGAACGGATTGACCTAACCCAAAAATTCCTATTGCATCTGAAAGTAGAAACTCCACCGATTACAACGGTATGTGAATTTTTTCCCTAGGCCATTCTGGTTAAGCGTTTGGAGCAGCAGAAATGCGAAAAATTTGTTGTCTTGTCAACCATTTCTTAGATTCAAAGTCCCATATCTCGCGAACGGATTGACCTAACCCAAAAATTCCTATTGTAACTGAAAGTAGAAACTCGCCCGATTACAAAGGTATGCGTATTTTTTCCCTAGGCCATTCTGGTTAAGCGTTTGGAGCAGCAGAATTGCGAAAAATTTTTTGCCTTCTCAACCATTTCCTAGCTTCAAACTCCCATATCTCGCGAACGGATTGACCTAACCCAAAAATTCCTGTTGCGTCTGAAAGTAGAAACTCGCACGATTTCAACGGTATGTGTATTTTTTCCCTAGGCCATCCTGGTTAAGCGTTTGGAGCAGCAGAAATGCGAAAAATTTGTTGTCTTGTCAACCATTTCTTAGCTTCAAAGTCCCATATCTCGCGAACGGATTGACCTAACCCAAAAATTCCTATTGTAACTGAAAGTAGAAACTCGCCCGATTACAACGGTATGCGTATTTTTTCCCTAGGCCATTCTGGTTAAGCGTTTGGAGAAGCAGAATTGCGAAAAATTTGTTGTCTTGTCAACCATTTCTTAGCATCAAAGTCCCATATCTCGCGAACGGATTGACCTAACCCAAAAATTCCTATTGTAACTGAAAGTAGAAACTCGCCCGATTACAACGGTATGCGTATTTTTTCCCTAGGAAATTCTGGTTAAGCGTGTGGAGCAGCAGAATTGCGAAAAATTTGTTCTCTTCTCAACCATTTCTTAGCTTCAAACTCTCATATCTCGCGAACGGATCGGCCTAACCCAAAAATTCCTATTGCATCTGAAAGCAGAAACTCGCCTGATTACAACGGTACGTGTATTTTTTCCCTAGGCCATTCTGGTTAAGCGTTTGGAGCAGCAGAATTGCGAAAAATTTGTTCTCTTCTCAACCATTCCTTAGCTTCAAACTCTCATATCTCGCGACTGGATCGGCCTAACCCAAAAATTCTTATTGCATTTGAAAGCAGAAACTCGCCCGATTACAACGGTACGTGTATTTTTCCCCTAGGCCATTCTGGTTAAGCGATTGGAGCAGCAGAAGTGCGAAAAATTTGTTGTCCTGTCAACCATTTCTTAGCTTCAAAGTCCCATATCTCGGGAACGGATTGACCTAACCCAAAAATTCCTATTGTAACTGAAAGTAGAAACTCGCCCGATTACAACGGTATGTGTGTTTTTTCCCTGGCCCATTCTGGTTAAGCGTTTGGAGCAGCAGAAGTGCGAAAAATTTGTTGTCTTCGCAACCATTTCTTATCCTCAAACTACCATATCTCGCGAACGGATTGACCTAGCCCAAAAATTCCTGTTGCATCTGAAAGTAGAAACTCGCCCGATTACAACGGTATGTGTATTTTTTCCCTAGGCCATTCTGGTTAAGCGTTTGGAGCAGCAGAATTGCGAAAAATTTTTTGCCTTCTCACCCATTTCCTAGCTTCAAACTCCCATATCTCGCGAACGGATTGACCTAACCCAAAAATTCCTGTTGCGTCTGAAAGTAGAAACTCGCACGATTTCAACGGTATGTGTATTCTTTCCCTAGGCCATTCTGGTTAAGCGTTTGGAGCAGCAGAATTGCGAAAAATTTGTTGTCTTGTCAACCATTTCTTAGCTTCAAAGTCCCATATCTCGCGAACGGATTGACCTAACCCAAAAATTCCTATTGTAACAGAAAGTAGAAACTCGCCCGATTACAACGGTATGCGTATTTTTTCCCTAGGCCATTCTGGTTAAGCGTTTGGAGCAGCAGAATTTCGAAGAATTTGTTCTCTTCTCAACCATTTCTTAGCTTCAAACTCTCATATCTCGCGACCGGATCGGCCTAACCCAAAAATTCCTATTGCATTTGAAAGCAGAAACTCGCCCGATTACAACGGTACGTGTATTTTTTCCCTAGGCCATTCTGGTTAAGCGTTTGGAGCAGCAGAATTGCGAAAAATTTGTTCTCTTCTCAACCCTTTCTTAGCTTCAAACTCTCATATCTCGCGACCGGATCGGCCTAACCCAAAAATTCCTATTGCATTTGAAAGCAGAAACTCGCCCGATTACAACGGTACGTTTATTTTTCCCCTAGGCCATTCTGGTTAAGCGATTGGGGCAGCAGAAGTGCGAAAAATTTGTTGTCTTGTCAACCATTTCTTAGCTTCAAAGTCCGATATCTCGGGAACGGAATGACCTAACCCCAAAAATTCCTATTGTAACTGAAAGTAGAAACTCGCCCGATTACAACTGTATGTGTATTTTTTCCCTAGGCCATTCTGGTTAAGCGTGTGGAGCAGCAGAATTGCGAAAAATTTGTTCTCTTCTCAACCATTTCTTAGCTTCAAACTCTCATATCTCGCGAACGGATCGGCCTAACCCAAAAATTCCTATTGCATTTGAAAGCAGAAACTCGCCTGATTACAACGGTACGTGTATTTTTTCCCTAGGCCATTCTGGTTAAATGTTTGGAGCAGCAGAATTGCGAAAAATTTGTTCTCTTCTCAACCATTCCTTAGCTTCAAACTCTCATACCTCGGAACGGATTGACCTAACCCAAAAATTCCTGTTGCATCTGAAAGTAGAAACTCGCCCGATTACAACGGTATGTGTATTTTTTCCCTAGGCAATTCTGGTTAAGCGTTTGGAGCAGCAGAATTGTGAAAAATTTTTTGCCTTCTCAACCATTTCCTAGCTTCAAACTCCCATATCTCGCGAACGGATTGACCTATCCCAAAAATTCCTGTTGCGTCTGAAAGTAGAAACTCGCACAATTTCAACGGTATGTGTATTTTTTCCCTAGGCCATTCTGGTTAAGCGTTTGGAGCAGCAGAATTTCGAAAAATTTGTACTCTTCTCAACCATTTCTCAGCTTCAAACTCTCATATCTCGCGACCGGATCGGCCGAACCCAAAAATTCCTATTGCATTTGAAAGCAGAAACTCGCCCGATTACAACGGTACGTGTATTTTTTCCCTAGGCCATTCTGGTTAAGCGTTTGGAGCAGCAGAATTGCGAAAAATTTGTTCTCTTCTCAACCATTTCTTAGCTTCAAACTCTCATATCTCGCGACCGGATCGGCCTAACCCAAAAATTCCTATTGCATTTGAAAGCAGAAACTCGCCCGATTACAACGGTACGTGTATTTTTCCCCTAGGCCATTCTGGTCAAGCGATTGGAGCAGCAGAAGTGCGAAAAATTTTTTGTCTTGTCAACCATTTCTTAGCTTCAAAGTCCCATATCTCGGATACGGATTGACCTAACCCAAAAATTCCTATTGTAACTGAAAGTAGAAACTCGCCCGATTACAACGGTATGTGTGTTTTTTCCCTGGGCCATTCTGGTTAAGCGTTTGGAGCAGCAGAAGTGCAAAAAATTTGTTGTCTTCGCAACCATTTCTTAGCCTCAAACTACCATATCTTGCGAACGGATTGACCTAGCCCAAAAATTC